>NW_009693103.1:71974-140674 GCF_000703405.1 Apaloderma vittatum | reverse complement strand
TTCGGCACGGAGCTCAAGGTGTTTGGAAAGCCACAAAAGTTGGTGCTAACACAGACAACTGTGTCCAAAATAGTAATGATTTACATAAGTATTGAAGGACAGCAATATCTAGTACTTTGATGCCACTTACGTATACCTCGCTGAGATGAGGGGACCGCTAAAACACATCCCCGGTTATTACTTAGCATGTGGCTGTATTCTAAAATATTCAAAATATTTCAGGTGAGATCAGGACTTCATGTCTCTCAGAACAGAAATTGGTGCCTATGTGAAGGATTATTTCAGTCAAATATATTGACGTTAGAGAAATACAGTCTGTGCTGTCCAAACATGCCTCATAATTGAAGAAGGGGGTTTTCTGTGTTACCCTAACTCTGTCAAACTTCCACCATTGCAACTATCTTGGATGTAAGTTGATGGTTTTTGTGGTTTGGGAAATCCCTTTGTAGTTCTCTGTGTATGATCTCTAAAAAAAACCCAGCCACTTAGGAAATACATTAGCATCCAGGACATCCTTGATGGAAGCAAAGAATATTTTAGCTGTGGCCTTTGCAGTGGCACCCCTTTCTTCACAGACCTTTCCTCTGCTTGCAGAGTCTGCTTGTGGGCTGCAGTCCTGCCCCGTGTGCCAGGAGCAGCACTTGGAATGTGGCCTTTGGCTTCAGAGCGAGCGGAAACAGGCCTGTGATGATTTAAAAAATGGGCAGGTTGGAAGACGGCAATCAACTAGTAAAAGTTCATAACCGTGCAATTATGGCATAGTGACTGTGCAAGCTGAAATTCATTGGCCATTTGAGGTTCTCCGAGATGCATACCAGCCTCTGAGAATTTCTGTATTTATTTTTAATTTATTTCAGTCTTACTGAAGGTTCAGCTTCTGGCATATCTAACTCCACAGCGTGGAGCTTCAAAGAGCGCACAGCCAGAACCTTTACAGAGTTGCCCAAGACTCCTCTGTATGTGTTCATGTATATATGTGCAAATTCACTCAGAGCTTGTAGGACACACACTTTAACTTTTTAAATTCATTCATTTAAAAAATAGAAGCTTTGCATGTAAAAATCTGGAATGTATCATGGGGAAAAGAAATGCACAGTCATGAACATCATAGCTGCAACCTGATCTCGCTGCCCCAGCTTATTCTGGATGCTTTTAAGCGCTGAGCGTAATATGTAAAGAATTGTTAGTTTGGGGAGAGGCAGAAGTAGCATCCTCGGCATCGCCTAACAATATCTTCGTGAAGTTAGCTTTGAAAATTGTTGGTAATAGAAAGAAATTAGGAACAGAGAGAGGAAAAAAGGTAAAATTCTAATAAATAAGAGCAGGAAAAGGTGTTCTTCATGGTTACTAGATGATCTTTAAGGTCCCTTCCAACCCTGACGATTCTATGATTGCTTTACTTCTTGACCTGTCTTGTATGAGAGGTTCCAAAATCCTACTCTGCGTGCTGTTTTGGTGTGTTTTTTTTTTTATTTAAACTTTCTCAAACTCTTCAGAAAGCTTGAATTATCTTCCAGGCACAGGAAAACCATTGAGATCTTGACAGGACAGTTTTTTTCAAAAACCACAAAGTGAACCAGAAAAAGCCTTCGGAGTACCTTACTGACTTTTGTTTGGGAAAATACTTTTTTTTTGGTCTGTTTTTAATGCTCCTTATCCTTTGCAACATATCCTGCACCACGTGTGAGCAGCAGCAGGAGAATCAAAGGAAGCAGCTAATAGGTGCTGGCTTACGTGGCTTCAGCTGGGCACCGTGCTGTTCCAGCTACGCCCGGCCGATTGAATACCAGTGTGTGTGGAAGTAACTGTCATTTGGGTTTACTGTTACATTCTCTTTTGTGGAAGGAGAATAGAAAGTCTGAAACATTTCTGTCATGTTGCTGATGTTCAGTACCAAAACACAGCTCAGCCGCAACAAAACCATACTGGTAATGAATAATGCCTACTGTACAACAGAAGGAAATTGTGTTTATTTTATAGGCCTTAACATTATTCTGTCTACTTGGTATGAGACACCCCAAATTCTCAGTAATTTCTTTTTGTTGTCATTTGTGCTGACTCTCAAATTCTAGCTTTGGTACTAAAGCAAGCAGGCAGCATTCTTTCACTTGGGTGTTTGGGATATGTACTGTAGAAAACAGTTCTTCTGATACAGAAAGCAGTGAAAAGTCTCCCAACACTGAAGCAAAAATGTGTTACTAGAAACAATGACAGTTTGTCAGAGTGAAAAGCAGGATAACTTTCAGAGATGTGAAAGAGCAAATGCCATGTGAATTGAAATATGTATGACTTCACTCAGTGCTGGAAATACACTTGGTGACTTGGTTTTTGTTTTGTTGCTTTGTTCAGCATTGTAAAGGTGCGTTTGGATGGCCATGGATACTTCGTGAGAAATACAAGCAAATGAATGTATCGGTTGAAAGATGACCATAGATTAGATTCTCATGTAGAAAGCCCTTCCCAGTAGCAGAAGCACTTACCCTGGAGAAGAGTTTGAAGCTTTGATAGAGCAGGATGGATCCCATCAACTCTGAATCTTTAGCAGAGGAATCCCTTAGAGTGATGCTTTTTTAGTCAGGACAAAGTCAGGTTTAAAGCCACTGTTTGCTGATGTGTAGCCTTGCAGCTCACAATGGAAGAATCTGCCTGTGCCCGGTGATCTAGGATCACTGGAGACAGGAAGACCTCCTCCTTTCCTGGCCGCTCCTGGCATATGTGGCAGTTTGTAATGAGCTTTTTTCCTTCCATCCTAGGGTATTAGCTGCATTTGACAAGGTGATAAACTTTAGGAACTGCGAAATAGGGTCTCCTTGGGGAGTGGAGGCAGTTCAGCCCTGACTGATTCTGACAGAGAGGCACCCCCAAAAAAATTAAAGTCCACTGCAAAACTTTTTTTTGGTTGGAACAAAATGATCTTTAAGGTCTCTTCCAACTCAAATCATTTTATGTTTCTGTGGTCTAGCTGGCTGTGAGCAAGGCCTGGAGCTCACAAGCCTTTCCAAACCTCCTTCCAAAAGTCCTGCTGATAAGAGGTAAAGATAACTCCCCATCATATATTACCTTGAACATCACAGCTACGCTCTGTCAGGTTTTATGATATGAAAATGCTTACATTTGGTCACTGTAGGAAGAGGGATTAATTCTTAGAATTTACCAGCCTGAGCTTGGTATCTTGCAAGCTCAGTGTCGTCTCAGGAAAGGAAGATATTCCCTTTCCAAAAGCATAATAGGGCATCAGCTCTTTTCTCACCCTTGCCGTGTTCCTCTTCAGGAGGAGGACGTATAAGGACCCTCAAGGCCAAATCCCACTTCGTATCTATGCTTAATGAACAATATAGCATCAGTGCCAGGTGTCCTTTTTGTCTGGCTGGACTGGCATTCTTCACCCATTCTTCTTCTGCAAGGCCGTACACCCTTGAAGAGAGAGACTGGGACTATTGTCAGGATCAGAGAACTGCACTATATGTTCGTTAGCTGCTGAGCTTTATAAGATTGTATTATGATTCTGTGTGTCCAATAGGAAACCTTGCTTTTAAGACGGTCAGGTAGATTGCTTAATTATTATTTTGAAAGGGTATGTTCAAACGTTGAACAGTTAACTTCATTGCAAATATCAGTTTCACTTGCTATAGTAATAACATTCTCAGTGTCCTCTGTAGAAAATGCGATCATTGAGTTGTTGAAAAAAACCTATAGGTTATTGTGAACTGAAATATCTGTTGAAATACTACATTGGCTACTCCTCTGTTCTTGAAATGCAAATCAGCTATAATGCGAAACTCTGACTTTTAATGTTGGGTGCTGCTGACGCAATCTGATCTCTGTCTCTTTATCGGCTTGAATAGTCACAGAACACTGTCACAAAACTCTATTCAGCAAATTTAATATGGAGGTGCTGTTTAATTTCTGTACTCCAGTTAAACCATGCTGCTGTCTCATTTGTTTTCACCATTGTGTTAACAGAGCCTTTGTGTTTCTTCTTGTAGCAGACCTACAATGTTTTAAGGTAATTTCCAAAAAAGATTCTGCCGAGAAGGTCCCCGAACTCTATTTCCTGTGGGCCAAATTAACAGTTTGTCAGATTTTCAAGGGTGATTCTTCAACAATAGTAACATCAAATTCAAAACTGGGTGGGTCAGTCTTTCTCTGAAATTTCTCACCAGCCTTCTCCTAGCTACTTGTGACCATCCTATTGCAGAATTGAAGAGAACCAGACAGAAATGGGTGCGTCTACTGTCTCTGACCACCTAGTGCAGAATACACCTGGCTATGCCGGCCTTGCCATCCTAAACCTTCCTCTGCCTAGAACCCTCCTTCCGTTGATGATGGGTTTGAACCTACCATCCTTTCCCATTTTGTGTTGAGGGGAACCACCCCCACGCTGATCCCATTAAAAAGGATGGCAGCTGCGGATGGAGAAGGTGTCCTAGATGCTGGCTGTGGTAAGGGCATTTTTTCGTTGTCCACCAAACCCTCAGTAGCTCATATTCTCAGATTGGACCTGAAGGTAACAGGTGACCCGCTAAGCCCAAAGCTGTTGTAGTAAAGCTGTCAAAATGTACAGCAAATTTGGGCTCCCTACAAGTAGAATTTGAGAGCTGTCATCACGCTGAAACCTTTGGTTCTTTAAGTCACATTCTATAATGTACAGTTCAATGAACAACATGTTAATGTTCTGTTTTCTAAATGTTGTTTTGACATTTAAATGTTAAAACCATCTTGAGTTAATTAAATGTAGAAGCTTCTAAGTGAATGGATTGTGCTGACAACTCATCATCTAATTACCCATAATTAGGAGTAAAACAACATTAGCTAATAGAAATAATAAATAACTGTGATAGGGAAGAAAATTCAAATGTGCTGTCCAGCAGCATGGCAGTTTTTCTCCAAAGCAGAATTCATACATGAAAGCCCTGAATATAGTTCTATTTAATCACACACTGCACATGCATAGGCATTATTTACTGAATGTTTTGAGTTTGTAAGAGCTGGTCTGAGAATAGAAAATACTAAATGATGTTTTAGGCTGATGAGTTCCAGAAGCTGATATGCTTATTGGAACAAAATAATAAAGACAAAATAGATCAACAAAGAAGAGACAGAGAGGTATTTTTGCATCATCTACTAATCTTGTCAACACCATTAAATGAGGAGAAGAAAAATCAAGGGAACTAAGTAATCAATTTGGTTCTCTGTCAATTGTTAGCTGGCAGATTTGAAACTTGGAGAAATCAAGTGTGGGCAAGTTCAAATTGTTTGCGTATCTTCAGGACAGTAGTGGAGACAATGTTTTTAGTTCTTTTCCCTGAATGTTTATCACTTATGGTGTTAAGTGAAACACATCTGTTTCTTGATGACCTAGAAAATAATGGAGTTGAAACCTACTTTTCTTTTTGTGTTTAAAGCTAGGAAAAACTTTGAATTTCTGTGCTTTCTTCAGATCTGTACTTAGCAAAGTGTTTGTCTTACCTCAGTCTGATGAGGTATAGACTCTATGCAGGAATGAGTTCCTTACCACAGGCATCACTAGCTGCTGCCAATCTCTTTATTTGCAGTACTTAATCTGTTTTTAAGAAATGAATTATTTATCTGTGTTGTGGGTGAGGTGGAACCAATCCTTCTGTGTTTATTATTAGTATATATGTCTTTCATGTATATAATAGTGTGCTTTGGAATAATAAAAATTGAAACAAGTAATGGATTTTCAAGCAGGTAACACATTCAGTTATGTACCTTCATTTGTGTGCTTAATGTTCCGTGCATTTACCATAATTATTTACCCAGACAGAATTAGGAATATAAATACAAATGAAAAGCAATGACTTTAGTTATGGCCAATGCCAGCCTGAGACTACATGTAGAAAAAACCTGTAAGATTTGTTCAGGAAGATGTGCAGATAGAAGTGACAGCCATATTGGTAAGAACACAAGATAATGAAAATGTAAAAGAATGTATTATAGGTGCTTGTCTAACAAGCCTGTTGGACTGAGAAACAGACCACAAAAACCCACAGAAAAACTGTTGGTAAAGAAAAAGAGGAAAGTTAATAGTAATTTAATCTTTTTTATTTTTAGAATTGATTTTAATAAGGAATCTAAATTTGTAGTCACCTTCATTATATTTCCATAATTATTCCAGTGTTTTGTTTTTACACAAAAGGGAGAATGATTATTATAAAGTATTCCAGTTCTAAGATTTGAAGACAGCCTTTCATAATTATATTTCTGTTTCCTTTACAACTTCTCATTTTCCAAGATCAATTTTTGCTTCAAGAAGTGATCCATAGATATCACCATGAATATTTATATTTAGAGAATGAAGCACAAGCATTTGTAAATCCTTACCCTCTTAATTAATGCCAGTCTTCAGGGTTGTGTTTCCCAGTGATTGATAATAAAAAGGTTCCAGTGTGGCATGGGATCCTTTGCAGCATGAATCATACAAGACCATAAAATTGTTAGCTACATCATTATTGCTGAGTGTATTGTACAAAAAGAGCACATAGCAGAAAATGAAATTAATGTTTTATGTGTTCTCTCAGCCAGATTCGGGTAGTGTGCAAAACATACCTCTCTGAACAAATCGTATCCCTAAATGTTTTGGTTTTTAAAAAGTTTGCATAATTAATTGGAGTTCACTTTTTACTGATTGAACACAATGAACTTAATTCCACATGTCTTCATATCATGCGCTGTCTGGTTGAGAGCTTGATTTGGCAGTCACGTTAGTAGAGATAGAAACGTGCAGGTTTTCCTGATTTCAGTATGAGGATCTATGTAAGCACTGATTAAGCAAGAAATTTTCCCGATGAGCCGTAACTAGATTTTAAAAAGTAGACTTTTAACTATAAGGTTTTTAAAACAAGTCAGCTTCGGGCGAGGGGGAGAACAGGGAGAAGTGGGGGGGACACACCCAGAAACCTTTGGCTGGGAAAGCTGTAGTAATATCTAACAGGAATTGTTATTTCACAGTTTTATTCTCGCATACTCCTTTAGTCACTAGACCTCCTGGTCAGATCTCTTGTATGATGCTTTATTATTAATGCTCTCCAACTGATGATACGCTGTTGCAACATGGGAAGTGTAGTCTGGGTAGCAAAGCTGTATTTACAACATCAGAAGATAAAAGTACAGATAATCCAACACGTTTCTCGTTAATGTATCAGGGCCACAGCACTGAGGGTAGTCTTAACACCTTCTGGAGTGCTTTCCTTGGAGTCTGATCTTACCTTTGGGATCTGTACAGTACAAGCAGGAATAATCTTAACAAGATAAGTGAAAAATCAGATTAACACTAAGAATCCTTTTGCCTACTGTCAGTGACTGATCAGGTAAAAATCACAGTGCACGCTCTTTTTTTTCAAATGTGTTCTTACAAAAGGCGTAACTTTGCTGATCTTACATGATTCTTGCATCACACGCCTTTCCCCTGCTCTGTCTTTTTTTGGCTTCAGTGTTCATATAGGATCTATGATCCTAAGATGCTAAGAATTGGACTCATCACCTTATTTGACAATTAGGAGACATTTTTTCTCCGAATGCTAGAATCGATGAGGAGTTCCGTAAGGGTTTTTCTCGCCTTTTCAGCATCATAGAGGTAGGTCTAGATCAACAGATCAAAGAATTCTTTGCTTATTCTGCTGTGTTGTCAGTTCTGTAGAGCCAGTCCCTCAAAACTTCCAGCAAGAGAAATGTGAAATCTTTGCAGCCTCGAGAGATTTTCAGTTCTTTTTTTCTAACAAGGTGGAGGATCTAAAGGTAGTAGAGTTGAATCCTAGAGAATAGGATGAGATGAATCCACCCCAAATCATGAGTTACACGCTACAAAACAAGTAATCTTTAATTGGAACTAATTGTATGCCATGTATGCTAAGCTGAAAATATTTCTCATATGACACTTCAACATCATCCTCTATCAGTCATCAGTCTCCTTTTTATTCTGAGCAATAACACACCATGACGGACAATATTCTGTTTTATCAAAGCTGAAAAAATAAAAGTCCTTTGTCCTTTCTGCGTAGTTATGATTCATTTTTCATGGGAACAAAAAAAATATCCACAGAAGTCTGAACATAGGTAGAAGGGGCAACTGTGTTTAGAGCAAAATTAAGAAATCAGTTTACCTAATGTACTGTGTTTGGCCCGCAGTTGATATGGGTGCTGTGTCTAGTACTGCTGTAAATATTTCCTCTGAGCATATGGAAACAGGTGTTACAAAAATCCTTCAGATCACTTGCCTGACCTGTTAATTAAGTTTCACTATTTATCTAGGGAAAATTCTGGGGTTTGGTTGATCCTGTATGCACCCACAGGTTTGGATCTCTTCCCTTCCAAATTACCATGACTTAAAAACCTCCTTAATCTTGAAAGGATTGATGAAGAAAGAATTGGAGAATTATATTGGAGATTTTATTTTTGTGGCATAATCCCATCTGCTATAGCAGAATCCTCTGGATAGAAATTGTTAACTTCCTGTTACTGTAAACAGTTTTTCATAACATCTTGTGTATCATTGTTCTTACTTTTCATTTGGTAGCCAGAAATTTATAATTAGTACATTTGCTAGAACTGTATGATATTAATTCCCTTGTATTTGTCTTGAATTTGCAAGGAACAGATTAGTACAGAAAGACTGCTTGTCCCTTTAAAACAGAGAGAGAATTTAATTACCGTATCATTTTCATTCTTCCCCGAGTTCCGTTTTGCCAAATGGAGAAGCAGTGGAGACTAAAAGGTGTTGGGGGTCTCTGAGGAAAGGTAAATACAGGTTTTATAAGTTGTAGCAGAAATATAGGTGCAGCTAGGTTGATACAGGCCTGTTGTGAACAGAGTGGGGATTTTTTGTTGTTGGTTGTTTTTTTTGTTTGGTTGAGTTTTTTGCCTGAGCCACCTAATTAATTCTTGACAAGCTTGCTGAATTGTTTGTCAAATTAAAACAAAGAAACTCCCAAAGGAGAAGTCTACTAGAACAACTGTCAAGAAGAACAAACTTTGGATGTACAAGGTCGCCTAAAGAGAGATTTATGCACTGAAGAACTTGTCTATTTTTCCAACTATATTACTCCAGTGTAATATTTCATATTTGTCCTCCTGCTTTGCTTTGTTTGGCCTTGGACCACTGCAGACAGGGTACCTGTTGTGCTGAAAAAATCCAAGTATTCATTTTTCATAATTTCAGGAAAGCATTTCAGAGTGGAGGAAATCCCCTTGCAGGATCTCAGGGAGAGGAGAATTCACAGGCGTCGTGGGTGCTGTGGTAACAGAACAAGAATCAAAATGAGCTGGGGAGAAACTGCTGGGTTTTGGACCACTTTGGGTTGTCTCTGGCAGGAAAAATGAAACCTCTTGTCTTTGTGGGGATAAAGAGGCATTAAAACCCCCAAATATTAAACCAGGCTTTAGAGGGAAAAAAACTAAAATCATAAACTTTTTCACCAGAAGCACTTTAAGGACTTAATGGCAAGGTTTTAGGAGTGCTGTGTAGGCAGCTCTGATGTTGGTTGATTTTGCTTCTGGGCTGGAGGGAAGGAAAATGAAAAGCCTTTTTCAGGGCAGTTGGCAGAGAGATTCAGGGCTGGTTCCTCTGCTCCCAGCTCTGACAAAGGCAGAGCTTTTGAGCCTCTCCCAGTTTTACAGCTGGCACGAACAGTGGATTTTCATTGTCACCAGGCTAGAAATAAGAATGGGGGAAATGGAAGAAGTTAGTTTCTCAGATCCTTGTGTTTCTAGCATCCAAGCTAAGCAATCGAGTCTTGCAGCGCTGTGTAAGAATTGCCATACCTGGTCAGACAAGAGATTTGTCTCTCCAGTAGCTATCTCTCAGAGGAGTCCATCGTGAGTATCGTGGGGACACAACAAGAACAGAGCACGCCTGCAGTAATGCTTCCTCGGGATGCTCACCCCAATACATGAGTTTGTTTCATGAGTTTCCTAAGCAATTCTCAACTTAATAGCCCTGGATGTACTTTCTTTTCTTCTAAGAACTCATGCTTTTGATATTTGAAGCAATGGTAACCTTTAGCATCCGTTCTGTTCTGTCACGGGCAGTTGTGTGATTTACCCAGGTGGCATATGAAGGGTGTCTCCATGGGTCACCGTGAGCGTGCTGCTGCACCCCTGCAGCTTGTGTTGGGTGTCTCTGGCTCATGGGCTGGGAGGAACCACAGGTGCTCAGTCCTTACTTGATCTGGCCACTGCTGCTTCATTTTATCACACTGACAAGCACCCTCCTCAGAAGAGAGCTGATGTTTGCCTTTTACAGAAGTAAAACTAAAGCCTGGAAAGAATGAAAATATTTTACCATAGAAAATCTAGAGCTCTGAGGAAGGTGGGATTTTGCTTGGAAAAGATGCTTCTGTTTCAGGTTGACTCTTTTCCAGCTACCTATGAGATTCTTTGTCCCAAATCCTTTGGAAATCAGAGGGAGAAAACCAGGTCCCTCAAAGGACTGTGTAGATTCTTCTCAAGAGTGTGTAAAGTTTCACTTAGTACCCCTGCAGCTGTCACCTTTACACCATTGCATGGGACAGGAGTGCAGTGGAAATGTGAATGGTTGCTGTTTATTTTTAAATGAAATATGCACGCTTCTAATCTTGGCCTTCAAATAATAACTGTCAATTAGAATTTGGCAAGTTTCCAGGTGCTTCTTTTTTCCTTGCTATATTTCTTGATTATGTTTTCTTTTACCTTGCACATATTTAAAGAGGAGACTTCCTTGTAGCAGTCTTGCAGAGGTGCCTTTCATGAGGTGGTTCACCTTCTTTTGGGGACACTCTCAGAAAGGTAAATTGAATTAGGTTGAGGAGAGATTCTATTTTGCAGAAGATAAGACTGTGATTTGAAAATTAAGGGATTTATTCCCTTGCTAATACATGAACAGAATTTCCATCAACTGCAATGGAAACTGTGCGCATAAAAAAACCCAGAGTGGTTAAACCAGGCTATAGCAATATTGTCTTCAATGTATTTACATAGGATTTGTAGTATTCTATAGGGAGCTGTGCCAAACGTTGAAATGTGTTTGGTAGGGTGTATTCTTATGCATATGGAATTACAGAAATTTACCACTCCTCCTGTTTAGCTTGTATTTCTTTTTTTTTTAAATTTTAAAGAAGACATGGCATACTAGTGTCAATCTTGTAATCCAGAGCGTGACCTCACTGAGCAGAGGTGTTGATCTTTCAGAGCCCCCCAAGGCTGATGCACTAGGATCAGCTTGTCACCTTCGTGGACCTATTGCCCTAAAGGGGCTCTTGCCTCTGCTGTGGGTTGGGACCAAGAGAACTTGCTGGTTGCTTCTTCCTAGTGAGAAGATGGAGTGCTGCACTCCTAGTAGTAAGTAACACAGTGTAAGGCTCAGCTTTGCTGATTCTTACTTAATTCAGAGTCTCATTATATTTGGTGACATTCCTTGAGACTGGATCTTCAAGTGAAGTGAATGTGACAATTCTACTATATTATACCCTTTTTAAAGGGAAGGCAGAAAGAGAGGAGTGAAATTAAATGACGGTTTTTAACTATCCTGACTCCAGTGAAGATTCAACGCAGGAGGACAAAAAGAAATTCCCAAATTCTCCGTAAGATAACTTCTCTAATTTATGTGTTCAGACTTTTTTCAGTAGTGATATAAAGGCAGAGAGATAGTTTCCTATGTTTATTTTTTTTCCTTTCCTTTGGGCAATGAGGGGTTCTAATTACACTAAAACCCCCTGGTATTGACTTTATAATAGCTTCCCCCTGCCTCATGGGTGCTGTTTGTGGAAGCCTGAAACATCTCAAATCTTTACAATGGGAATAAGCTGTTCTTGGAAGGAACACATAAGATTTTCCAACTTTGACTAGTGTGGAAGTTTTATGAGAACGACTGTATTTTGTTCAAGTTAATTTCTCTGCTGCTCTTTTCTGTGTTGCCAGCAGAGTGACTACTATTACAGTACTTTCTTAACAGAAACACTCTGTGCCAAAGGTTTTAAAGTGTTTTATTTTAATGTCACAGATGATTAAATGCTTTAGTGTGACTGACAAGCTTTAGTAAATTCGTACAAATTAGATATACTAGCTCTTAGTAAAATAGATTTTCTAAACCTGTTTTGTGTGAGAGGAGAAGTAGCAGCTAATGACAGTAAAATACATTAAGATGCTGGCAAATTAAAAAAGCCACTTGCAGCTTAGCAGTAGCGATATGACAGCTCTCCGGGAGGGTGAGGTCGAGATGACGAATACAACAGAAACACCCATAGGGTTTGCTGCAATATCATTTTCATTGTTGAGCAAGCAGAGCTGGTGCTTCCTCGGGATTAGAATATCCTCCCACTTGCTAGGAGGAGCAAAGCCACTGCTCTGCTCCCCTCTCGTCACTGTTGAGGCTGCTGGTACCACTGGAGACACCAGCTGTCAGCAATCTTAGTGTCCAGACTGGCATAAAAGCTGTATGTAGGCCATAGTAAAACATCTCTGTTAATGCTTTTGGCTGAATTAACTCAAGTGAACATGTAAGTACCCACTGAAGATCCAAGAAAGAAAGGTCTCTTGAAGGCCCAAATAAAGCTTTGCTGGTATGATTCTTGGGCAGGGAAGAGAATGGGAAAACCAGAAGAAAACTACTGGAGGATCCCTGCACTAATAATAGAAGCTGTGCACGTGTTTAGATACTTAGTAGTAGGTGTTTTACAGATAATGAAGCTGAATGCATATATTCTGCCTGGTAACATGTGGAGCATGAATGACTTCAGTTTTTCTAATCTCCTACTTAAGCTTTTTTAGAAAGAATTTCAGAAATTCACTAACTTCCAAGGGAATTGAAGCTACTGTCTGGCCTACACATGCAACTATGTGATTTTCTACAGAAAAGGAGATGGTGTAGGGGACTTGCTGCTGCGATGCTGAATTGGTTCCGTGTGATTGCAGTTGATGTATGTGTTTGAAGGAGTATTTAGGCTACCTTTGTGCTGAGGCATACAGAACCGTGCCTTGAATCCTTCTGGGCTGCAAAGGCAGCTGTACCTGGTGTCTCGTTCTGGTAGTGGGTCATGCTATTCAAAAGGAGGAAAGGGGCTGTGCACCTCAACAGCCTTCATGTATTTAACAAAATGCTGTGCCTGCTGTATTTGTCAGGGAGCTGAATCTTGCAGTTAGGTACAGTGTAACCTGATGGAGCCTTAGGGGAGATAGACTGAGGTGAATTGATTTCCTCCCCCCCCCCCCAAAAAAGGTGTCAAATTAATCATGGCTTTGAAGTGAAAGGTGAAACAGAAGCTCCTCGTGGAGGAAGCCTTTTATTAGTTGTTTGTGCTGCACCAGTCTTAACAGTGTTCCCATCTGCAGCCAGGATTGCTATACCAATAATAACATATGGTAGCTACATTTTAGACCTGAACAATAACAATAACACCATTTTATGTTTATACATCATTATGGTGTCAGTCATTTATATTTTCTTTTAAAGACGATCATTTTCCTTTAAAAGTAAGACTTTTTTAAAGAAGCATTTTAAACTTAACACTCTCTAAATCTCCCTTCAGGATGAAAGGTAAGGGAGTGCATTTTATCATCAAATTGCAATCTAATAAGAATAAAGGATTCTTAAGAAAAAAGTGTTGTTAATAACATTGTCTTTTTGATCTATGGAAAGATAAGTGTCATCTAGTGGAGGTAGTACCCTCCTCTTCTTCTCTTATAAACCTTTGTTCTCTTCTGATGCATATTAAGCACCAGATGAAAAATTCTGTTTGTCTGTGGTCTAACAATGAAATACCTTGTAGGAAATGAAAAGGTCAAGCTTTCCCTGTCAGTGATTTATTATAAACAGTGCCTCCTTCTTTTATTTCCTGATACTTTGCATTTGGATTAGTGATGATACATCACCAGCTGCTAGATAAAATATGAAGTTGGGAAACTATGGTCAAACATTTCTGCTGAGGAATGACCCTGTAATCAGCTCCCAGCACACACAGGTCTCACTTGATTTATCAACCCAAACCTGGGATTCTAGAGAGGGATGAATTAGTTTAAAGATATCTAAGGGATAATAGCTAAAGCCAAAAGCGCTGTACGAAAACCGTTTGTCACTGGCTTGCCCTGCCCTCCTTAATTGCAGAAAAATTGAGAGTGGATACGTTGGGCACCTGATATAAATCATTGGTCAACTAACTAGCAATGTATCAAGCAGGGGATTTGCAGGCCTTTTTCTTTTGGTCTTTTCAGGCAGGACTCTTTCAGTTTTGACATCAAGAGACTGTTGGGCTGATGTGGTTTAATACACATCTGTCTCCATGCTGACTTCCCCTTGGCCTTCTCTACGATTTCATGCATTTTGTTGTTCATTCCAGTTTCCAATGTGCTGTTTTAAATGTCGTTTTCTGTTCTTTTGCATTTGGGCTCCATTTGTCCTAGTTTTTTTAGCTAAGGGTGTAACAAAAAAGGAATGTGCAATTGCCCAACACATGTTATAAATACTCCTTTATTGCAGAACATATTTGAAAGTTTAGCACTCATGGAAGCAGTATTAACAAATGATTTAAATATCTGCACTCCCCATTCATATTCTTCTCATTCTCCAGTTGTTGTTTAACTATGATTATTTCTCCGTGCTTAACTTTACCAACTTTGCACACAGCTTAGGTAAAACTTAATGATAATTGCTGTCTAACATCATGTCTGTGGTCTATGAAGTTAAGCACATGCCATGTACACAAATTCATGTGATTGTGGAAGCTTCTGCTATGAGCATCTTGCCTTCCAGTGCACGTCAGGAAACAATTAGAAATTAATTCAGTCCATGTAAGCTGTACATTAGAAAAAAGCTGTGAGAGAATAATAACACATTTTTCTCCCCCTCACTCTAACTGTAGTTATGAGATTTTTCAGAGATAAGGTCCAAAGCATCCATAATGGTACATCCCTGATGCCAATATTTACTCTGATTCTGTGTGGCTATGCTTGTGCCTCCTTTTTCCTATATAATGTAACTGCTAAAAAACAATTTTGCAGCCTAAGTAAAAGTCCAGTTGATTGCTTCTCTGTTTGCTTATTTGTTGCTTGGATAACATCATAGTGAGCACAGGGCAAAATCTGTTGTAATCCTGTAAATGAATTGGTGTACTGCAAATTCCCTCACGCAGGCAAGCAGGAGAGCCACAGAATCACAGAAGGGCATCGGGTAGAGGGGACCTCTGGAGGTCACAGCCCCTTCTTCAGGGCCTGCTTAACACTTAGCATATATTTCATGTGCCCTTGGCTAGAAACAGTGAAAATATTAAGGGACTCAGGTGCTTGATTTCTATCTGCTTTTAATGAGACTTAGACACTTAACTGCCTTATATTGCTGTTGTTTTTTCTGGTTTTATATTTCATCATTGCGCTGAAAAATTGGATGTGCTTAAGGACATTGCTGATTATGGATCAAAATGTCTTTAGAATTGGGCTTTAGTGAATAAAACATTAAAAATATTACTTGCTCAATGTAAGTGCAATTTTTCAAGACTAAGTTATGTTAACAGAATTTATTATTAAATTGTGTTGTAATTCTTTTAAGCTAATGCACGAAAATGACCTCACAATCAGATCAAATCTAGTTAAGAAGGTGATTATCCAAGTCCCTAAATGCCTTTCACCCAGAAGCTCTAAAAGAAACAGAAAGACTTCATCCAGTCTAGAGAACACGAGCGTCATAATTTTAACCACAAAGAAAATCAATTTAAGAAAACAGAGAGGAAAACCCAACAACAATTTGTCCACGTTAAGTGACTTTTGCCCGCTGTTATTAGCATGTTTTGTGGTGTATTGAGCACTTTCCTCCCTGCATGAAGGTGAAGCACCACTGCAAATTGTTACACCGGGAGGAGACTCTTTTACGATTGAATCGCAGGGGCTCTGTGAAATTTTTGGTTGAAAATGCTTGTCAGCGTGCTGTAAAGGATAATGGAATTTGATTTCACAAAGCATATTTCATACTCAAGGTGTCCCAAACCACTCTACAGATGAATGAGTTAAATGCTGGGCAAGCGGGGACTGTGTAGGTAAATGTGGCGCCTATTATGTACTCGGCGATAGCTTACACACAGCTGTGGACAATGGAAACAGGTTTTCTCTTTTATTATTGAGGGTCACCCAGGTTAGCCCCTGTTCTTTTTGAAAAGCACTCTGGGATTTCTAATTTCCACCTGGATGATCACCAGAGACAGACAGAAAGGGCCACAGTTTAATGCTTCACCGAAAGGATGGATGAATGATTGTTGGATGATTAATGGCTGGTCTGTGCTGAAAGATGACAGCCTGTTATAATGGAGATAGCGAACATGTAATTTTCTGCAAACTGCAGTTACACAGCCTCAGCATTCCCACATAGCAGCACTTCATGTGGGCAAAAGACACAACAATGCAGGCATAGTTTTTGGTTAGAGTTTGTCCCCTTCTTGCCAGAGAGCAGTGCCTGTGGTACAACACGCTCCACTCGGCTGGGGCTGGTTTTGTGCTCGGGGCTGCTGCTGCAGAGGTGCCTCGCTGAGGCTCCCAAATGCATTGGCTTACAAGTAAGTACAGCATTGTCGAGAAACATGGGACAGAGGTATCTTTTGTCACGTATCCAAATTCTTCTCGCTGATGGTGTGACGTTTAGAACATTACTTATCAAAACCAGGCCTGAGGTTTGCTGGTGGGCGGATGCCGGTTGCTCTGCAGCCAGCAGGTTGTGGAGCCGCACAGGGAGGGCAGACACCCAGTCCCCACCCTCTGTGGGGCCGATGCTTTCTCAGCCTATTGAATCCTTTAGCAAGGCCCCAAGGTGTTGATAATTAGTTAGGTTGTTACTGGTTGATTGATTACTACAGGATGGTTGTTTGGAAAAAAAACAACCAATAACCAAACTTCACCAATGATTTGCTCAGTTTGAATATATTCTTTTTTCCACTTGAAAATATGCTTTTCATTTGGCTCATCCAGAGCAAGTTCATAGGCAAGTTCTACTATGCGCTTGTTTATAGAAAGGCAGTCTCAGTTGTATTCAAACCTCTTTTTTAGAACCAAAGTCATAATTTCACATGTGTGCACGTTACTGCAAGAAGTATTCTGTGAGTGAGGGCAGAGGAACAATTTCTCATGGCTTTGTGACTGGGCAGTGTGCCATTTTCACAATCATTAACACTGAACGAGGGCACTGTTGCATCACCCAGGAGATCTAATTTGGACTGGGTTTGGCATCATCACGTTTCTGGTGAATTGGTCAAAGCACGTTACACAGGCTTTGTCCCAGCTTTATGTTTTTATGGTGACTATAGAAAGATGTGCTGTACTTTATCTGGCAGAAACTCTGAGTGATACAGACAGATGATACCTGATCCAGTGCACGCTTTGATAGTCCAAAATTATCTCATCAAAAATTTTTATCAAATCTGAACTGTCAGAGTGAGGTTATACCAGACCAGCATGTTATGTCATGTGGCTGTAGCAATTTTTAGCTGGTACTAGAACTTTTAAAGGCTGCTTTTCTGTATTGGTTAATCACAATTATAGAAACCCTTTCTGAATTTTGACACATTCTGATTAGAAATCCTTACTGGGAACTTAATATTTATTAGAGAACCAAGTTGCTTGTATCTATATTATTTTTTAATGGAATCTGCGTTTTCCTTAAATTACCTTCTGTCTTTCATACAATTTCAAAGTTGCTGTAAACCTTAAGAAGTCAAGATATTACAGAAATTAAATTAAAATCATTTTGGTCAATATTCTGTGGAAAAATACTTAGTTTTTCCAGTAAAGTTCACTTTTTAATATTAAAAGTAGCTAAATTCCAGAAAACTTTAAATATCTTTTAATAAATCTGACTAATGAAAGGAACTTGCAGCTGCTTACAGATATTCTATGGGCAGGACAAATATGCAAATCTGATAATTTGATGTTATTTATTACCTGAAGTAAAAATTTTATTACCATACAAGCAAATATAGAATATAGAAACCGGAGGGCCAGATTTTCAGGAGATGTACTGAAGACATAATAATAAGACTGTGTTGATGTGTACTGTTTACAACTGATTGAAGACTGGAAAGTTCATGTTGAAAATAGCATCAAAAAGTTTTTGTATGTACCTACATGTGTTTATAATCTGCCAAGCCTAGAAAATCCATTTGTGTATCTTTCCCTTATCTAAGGAGTTTCTGATGATAGAAGATTCCTGTGAATTTTATTTGATTCCTGATGAAAAATAACGAATTATTCTGTTGTATTGACTATTGCTATTTTCAGATGTTATAATCAGAGCTCGGCCGAATTGATCCTGCTGTCTTAGTTCATTCAAAGTTTAGTGACTTTAGGGAAGTGGAAATAAAGGACAACTCAGCTTATAAGGCTTGTTCCTATTGTCACAGAGATGGATGGAGCCATGGGTAGTAAAAATACTGTTAAGAGACACTGTTAAGAGACAGAGGCTGAGCAAAATTTAACTGTTTAACTTAGTGTGAGGAAGTGGAGCATTCATAATTTGTAAAAAGACTAGATCTCAGTACTGATGGATTGTATTTTCTTAGTGTTTCATGGTGTTTTACAGTGATTTACTTACTAGATGAGCACCAAAATAGGTATATTTTTGCCAATTGTGCTATTAACTTGAACAAAACATATTTGTGACTTCAGAAAATTTTCTGTTTCTTCTTTTCTGTCTTCTAAGTATCTTTATTGACAAATAGCATCTGACATTTTCATTTAATTGAAAGGATTGTGAAGTGCTTTTTATGCTTGATGTACTTTCAAATAACTACCCTGAAATGAAGTCTCTCAGGTTGTCTGTTCAGAAAAACAGAAGCTTGGGACAAGAAACAAAGACTACCACGGGCATTAAGACTGCAGCCATAATGTAGGTCAGTAGAATAGAAATTTGTAATCTGCCTGAAGCTTCAGGGTTAATATTCCAAATGTTCCTAGAGCACTGGAAGGCATATCAGATCTTTAACATAGTGGCATACTGCCACCTAACATCTCATAAAGCATAAATTCAGCTCATCCTTACTGCAGATCTAGTCAGGAATTTTTTGTATCATTTAGACTGTCCCTCCAAACTATTTAACCATACTTGGTGAGAGCTGCTCTTACAAGGGCTACAACTAAGCAAACCACTTGGGTAGAGGCAGTCCTTCCAGGAGAGAGTGAGCTCTGAAGCCGATTAAAGTGTCTCAGAATGAGTCTTACATCATCTTACCGCAAAGACCTGTGAGACTTACTTCCCTCTCACGCCACAAGCACCCGAGTACCCGGCCAGGACCAGCGTTCCATCTGGGATGCAACGGAAGAGGTCCTTGCCTCCTTGTGGTTACTTTGCCTTAAATGGGTAGCAGATGTACTGGTGCGTCCGTTTCCTACAACGTGTCAGTCCCAAGGATGTTTGCTCGTTTAAGTAATTCAGAAAACAGCTCTTTGGTGAGAAGCCTCATCCTGATAGAAGAGGGACGGGCTCTGTTTATGAGGCCAGCTTACACAGCTGAGTATGAGGGAGCAGGTAGTAGCTGTCTTGAGAAGTATAACCAAAAGAAGACTTAAGGAGCATCAAAGGGATGAGTGGAAGTGGCGATGAGCTTTAACCTTCCATGAGCAGAAATGTCTCTGGGCGCCTGTTGCACTATCGCTGAGGTATGGGGAGTGTTTGGGCCCAAGTGATACCGCACAGGTAGAGCCCCTAGAAAGACATGCTTAGAAAGTGATGGCTCTGCAGGTACCAACACCCTTGTCTTTGCACATTTAGAGGTTGTCTGACAATCTCCCATCTGTGTATTGACACATCTTGACCCTGTTTACTTGTAGAATCTGACAGGATCACAGAACTAATGCGACAGGCTGCAATGCATTTAAGATAGAAATAGATCCACATTTCTACTTCAGTGCTCAGGTCAATGGAGTCACTTCAGAATTACATTTATGTTGCTGAGAGAATTTGGCCAATCGCCCACTCTGTCCAGCACATTAAATTTAAAAATAATTTAGCTAGCAGTTGCGAATACCCGTTTCCTGCCAATAACCTTAGAACATGCCACTGCCAGGGGATATTTCTGGCCTCACTTTGAGTCTCACCTCACAGTGGTACCAGCCAGTGAGCCCTCCCAGTGTTAGTACTCAGCATACCAGCTTCCCTGATGGCAGATTTAGTCTTACACGTGATGGAGAGGAATAAATAAAAAAAGAACCCTCTCAAATGTATGCTGTCTATAAAAAGTGAGTTTGCATTAGAGGAAGATTCTCAAGCTCCTGGATATTTGGTTGATTTTTTTACAGTAAGGTTTAAATATCTTGTTTAAAACTTACAAGGAAATTGAAAAATAGCATCTAATTGAATTAAGGAATTAGCATCCTATGTACAGGACTCAACAACATATTAATTTGAAGACATGATGATTAAAGAGCAGACAAGCAAGCAAAGCTCCAAGTCCTTGCTCCAATTTTCATCATTGATCATAGGTTTGTTCTTGAGTTTAGCTGTTGGAACTTTAGGCAAGACCTTACCCCAAACAGTATCAGGTGACAAGGACTTTGCCTTTTGGGTCAATGGCGGAACTTCATGCTAAAATAGAATTAGAACAGGTCCAGGGTAAAGCTCTGCGTGAGGCTGACTGGAAGTCTTCGTTAAGAAATAATTTTTTACATAGCATAAATTGTTGTTCTTGTGTTTGTTTCAGTGAAAAAAAATTAGGAAAACAGATTTCTTTTAAAAGTTGTAACTCTCTTGTTTATGCAGTAATAGGACTTTGTGTTTAAAACCAGGCAATGTGATTGAATTATTTATGTAGCAGCTTTCATGTTGTTGTGTTGGGGTTTTTTTCTATGGATTTATTAGTGTGTCAATTAGTGTGCTGGAAGCTAGATTCTTCTGTGTGTAGTGCAGTGCTCAACAGAACCCCTGCCTGGACTCTCAAATCAGCACTTAAGGTGCAGCCCTCTGTAGGATTCATATCTTTTCCTCCTCGAAATAACCAGATTTGGAATCTGAATTTCCTTTGTCTGTTTGATGCATTCTGTAGAGTTAATTTCTTCTTTAGGGACCCAATAAGGTGTTCTTCATATAGCATATGCAAGAGTTGAGTTCCTACATCCAAAATGTCCTTTGGCATCTTCAAGCGATGTACTAGATTTCTCTATATTCTTCTGTACTTGGGGCTTTCAGGGCTGGGATATGAGAGCACTTTTACATGCAGAGCAAACTGTTAACACGTCATTTGTTTAAGGCAAACTGTGTGCGACAGTGGAGTCTAGCTAAACAAGAGATTATGCTATCAGTCTGCATGAGTTATGTCTGAAGTCCCTTGGCTGTGCAAAATATGAAGGTCTTCCCCTAGCAGACAAAATGTGCTCTTTACTGCAGAAAGAAAATATGTATATCATGGAGAGAGCTAAAACATGATCCAATGGTATTTTTATGGGCATTATGATCTAAGAAAGCTTTGACCAAAAATGGAATCAGACCCCAGAGTGTTTGACATTTCTTCAGTGGGTAAATTGCCTTAATCCGGTTTTATATTTTATCTCTAGATCTTTCTTTGCTACTTTTTATCTGTCATAGATGGGTATTATGAACTTTTTTTTGCTCACATTACATCTATTTAACCTTTGACAATCACGGCCCATATGGCATGGCTGTCCCAGAATGCTTGCTTTTCCTCATTTATTAAAGCTGCAAGCAAGTATGTTAATGCATCATTTTACCAATCAAACCTGCCACTTCATAAAAACACAATGAAATCAATCTCTAGTTTTGGACTTTGGTTTGGGATCTGACCAGATGGTCTGATAGCTCTGGAATTCCATAAACCATGGGCTGGGACCTTCAGTGTAAACTCCAATCCAGTTAATGTCCCAGTGACTAGTTCAGTGTCTAAAGTCAGGAAGAAAACTTTTTTTTAATTCCCGCAATTTGTTCATTAAGCTGCTTAAGTAGTATGAAAAAAAATCTTTTTTGAGTATTAAATTAGTTGTCAGGCAGCCGAAACAGCAAATATGAGCAAGGTATGAAACTACTGAGAAACAACAGCACTAGTAGATGTTACCAGTCTGGAAATTTGTCAGCCCATAACACGAAGTTAAAAGTCTTCCTTAAGTGCTCACCACATGAAGTTATGGTGGTAGGAAACATTCTTTGACCATCCTCTTGAACTGCTTTTGTCCATTCTGCTTTACTTATTAGAGAGACCTGAATCCATGGATTAATTACTCTTCTTGTCCTTTCTGAGCTTGACGATATGGATAGAATAAAAATGTTGTGTAGGAAATCAGGCAGTGTCTGTGGTACACAAGCTTCCATCTGGTGGAAGAAAAGTAGCTGGGCTGTGGTGATCAGAAACTCTGTCTGGAACTGGGTGTCAGAGATTTGTTGATTTGCGAACAGGACGTATAATATTTCATGTTACCAACTTGGTTTCACCCACTCAAATCTGCTGATAAATTCTGGATGAACGACTTGCTTGTATCAGGGTTTGTTTTTAAAGGTTTACAAAGATTTAATTTAAATATCTCTGTGTGTCAGCACTGTATTACACAACACACATTTTGCCACACTACTGATCTACCCATTTATATTCTTAATTATACATTTTCTAGGATTACATTTTTCTGTAAATTGTTCATGCCACATTAAAATGGCTGTGAATTACATATACTTCATTCTGTAGAGAATATACTACATTCCTCTTTCAGTTGCAGCATGAATTATTTTAATTTGCAATTTCCCATCTGGTTCAGTGGGAACTAAAACTTTAAAACCAAAATCAAATATATTGGGCTAAATTTGGGTTCATAAATTCAGTAGCAATATGTTTATGCTCTACTAGTAAACAGTTCCAACCGGGGAATCAGGTGATAATATCTTTTAAATCTTGTAATAAATATTTCATACAAATATTTTAAATGTCTTCATCTTATTGTTAATGATTTACAAGCTTATTATATAAAAGAAAATACAAAAGAAAGAGGCATTATAAATCGACTTAGAATGATCATGGCTTTTATGTTTAATGGTGAGATTCTGTATATCACAAAATTTCACTTGTCTAAGGAAATTATGTTTGTTTGAAGTCTGCTTTCTTGAAGTCAACGATTCTCTGTTTCTTGAGAATTTTAAACCTAATTATCTAGTGATTTAGCTATCAGAAAGATGAGATAAAGAACTGACCATCACCCACCTTGCATCTGAATGACATTGTTTTACTTCCCATGGGGCATCTTACCAGGGGTTAGCCAGACCGGTTTCTTTGCTCCCTAAAATAACTGAAGATTGGACCTTTCCTTTGATGAGCACAGGCAGATTATGTATTATACATTCAAGCTCATGGCTGACCTTTGGAAATGCATAAATGGAAAAAGCAGCTGTTTGAATTGCACTTTCCAGTCCCATGAGATTCGAAATTGGGATGCCATTTAATACATGCTTATTTAGTGGCTGTGATTTGTTAGGCCCTTTCTAAACACGGAAGAAGAGAAAATCCTTCCTAGAGGATCTTACAAGCTGTGGGAAGAAAAAGGAGGTAGGTGGAGGTTAAGGACCAGGGTAAAACAATGGAGACAATCATAGATGATTTTCTTTCCCCCTTGAAAACAGCGGTGGTCTAAAGAACAAATTAACCTGTGCACATACAGTAACTTCAAGTGCTTCCTGCTATAGCTTGTGCTCCCTGCTTCTGAGAGGTTCTGGACCTTCGCGCAAAGTTTTTGAGGGCCTGTCTCCATGTGTTAGCCATTTTGTAATACTGCGCTCGGAAAAGTCATGAGTGTGTTACCTACCCTGTTTCTTATATTGAGGAGATGCTTGTGAGAGCTAACCTAGCGGGCACCACGTAGCTGGCAGTCACAGAGCCATACGGCAGGGCTGCAGTGATGTCCTCCTCATGTTCCTAGTGCTGCAGGCCACCCACTCCTTCCCAACACAGGGAGAGCTGCCCAGGGCTTGGTACTTCGGTAAGAGTAAATACTGTGAGTGAAATTCAGGTGTATCGTCAGAGGGACTTGGAGCAGCACAGGCTGAAGCGATTAGAAAAGGGTAGCTAAAGAAACTTCAAGTGGAGGAAATACTACTGAAATTATTCCCATATACAAAGGACCCATTTAGCCTGCTGTGTTATGTGACATTGCTAAATAATCCTCCGAGCTGTCCCAAGCAAGTGTTCTTGGGGACTTGTGCTGTAATCACTGGATTCACTCGTTCTGGAAATACAGTGAGATGCTGTCTGACCTTTATTTGTGCAATGACATTGCACAAATACTTATTTAAATGCCCTTTTTTTTTCTAAAAATAAGATAGCTGGTTATGGTGGAACATGTAAGGTTAGCATTGCTCACATGTCGCCTTCATAATGCGGATACGTTAAGCAAACAGGGCTGGGGACGCTGGTGATGATGAACAGTCACGTAAGTGTCTGCTGCACCTCTGTGAGTAAAAAAACTCCGTGAGTTTTTATTTTTTTTTTTAGTCTCGTACTGTAACATTCTCAGTGGATCATCTTACCAAAGTGCAAAGGTTAGAAACTCAGTGAAACCATTTGACTTTTTCCAAAGGTACATTACAGAGCCTCCTAAGCTATAATAATAGGAATCCGAAAACATGGGAGGGTGACCAATTATACTTAAATCTCGTCAGTGTTTTATTTCATGTGGTTGTACTCTGGCTATTTTTTGACTTGTTTGGATCATACTGGCTAAGTGTTCCTGTCCAGTAAATACTCATTTTACCCCAACCAGCTATTTAAACCAAGTGTATGCTGGTTTTGCTATTGAATAGAAGGACAAGCACTTCCATTATGGTTAGTTGTTTTGTGGATTTTTGGTACCCACCCATTTATTTTGGTTTCTCCTAATCTATATTTATCTATGGATGACAAGATGAACTTGAAAAAAGAACGTGTTTAAAGTTGCATACCAGCTCCCAGGATAAATCATATTGGGCTTTCAGCTCTTTCAAGCTTTCATAAACAGTGCTTGCTGAAAGACTGAATCATATTTTTCTGTGACTTTAGTTCATGTCAAACATTTAATTTTTAACAACAGTGGTCAGTTTCCTGATGTGAACACATGATGCTGGCCCCAGAGACTTCAGCTTTCTTTAGCTGTCATCATAACAATTTTTCTTTTTAAAGATACGCTCACAGCAAAATTAGAACTGGGTTAAAGGCTTTGAAAGTAGTTCAGACCACAGTGGTCCTAAAGCAATGGTCTACTTGCAGCGAGAGTGGAAACTGTGGACTGAGCTCTGCTCAGCTTGCTTAAAAAAAATAAACTAACACATTAGAGTTAGTCAAGGGCATAGTACTCACGGCAGTGCTAAAGGCAAAGTTGGACTTCTCTTATGCTGTTTAAAGGGCTAGACTGTCACCTGTTTTAATAAATCTTAGTGTAGAGACATAGCAAGAGCTGGTGAAGAGCATGCTGTGGGATCCAGTTCCTCATGGGGAAGCTGAAGTGGTGCAGGAATTTCATTGTGGAGGCCTCCTCCTGATTTTCTCCCTTAGGAAAATAAAAAGCCCTAACTCAAACAGGGATTATTTCAGGCAGGACTTGCGGTCTCTGTCGTACAGGGAGGTCAGGCTAGTTTATTACAGCAGCTCCTTCTAGCCCTATATTTAAATGTATGAAAGGGAACACAGGAATACGTTAAGCATGTTTGAATCCTAAATCTTTTTTTTTTTTTTTTAGGATCCCCTCCTGTTTGCATCTTCATTTTATGTTTTTCCTGAGAATTTCTTCTAAAACACTCTCCCCACATTTTTCAATTGGTTTATGCAGAGCTGGGAGGGAAATGTTTCCCCCCTTCACATACCCAAGGCCTATTTACAAACTGCCTCCCTTCCAGGGAGAAGGGGATAGTGCCATAGTGGTAAGGTACCCTTTCTTATTCTCCAGGTACCATTTCTTATTCTCCACTTCTTCTTTCTTCAATGCAGCTTCAAAAATGAAAGTAAACAAAATAGAAATGGGCGGTAGACATTGATTTGTGAGGATTTAGTAGTTAAACTCATTACTTTTTTTCCATCTGAGTACCAAAGATGGCCAATAATAGACTTTACAAAGAGCTTAATATAAAATCTGTTCAAATTGATCAAAGGATGCTCAATGGCTCCAATATGTCTCACACCTCAAAGGAGTGCAGCAGAATAGGAGCAGTTCACATGCCATACAAAAAAAAAAGCCACCTCAAAGCAAACCAAAAAAATCTAGACTAGCTGGATATCCATATAAACTTCTTTTTGTACTTCCAACATCATTGGATTCACTGTAACTGTTTAGGATTTGGATTTTTTTGAGAATCGCAATCTTAGAAACGTATATAAATGGCAGAAATTTTTTGTAGTGTGTCTGACTTGAGACTTTAGAAAATGTCATTGTCTCTTCCTGTGAGTGACAAAACTTGAGCATAATCTTGCATTATTTTTTCATGATTATTTCCTTTGCAAGCTGGAAAAATGAAGCCCCAGATCACATGTGCATTTACATAATGCAGATTTCTCTAATCTTACTCTTCTCACTTATAAATCAGGCTTCTCAGTTTGATTTCATGCTAATTTGGACTTCTAACTTTCTATATTTTGTCAACATTGAAACCATTACTGTAAGTGACATGAAGCCAGTTTTACCGTCCTGCAATTCCAAAACGAATTCAGTAATCACTGGATTTGTTTTGGTGTCTATGCGGAAACAGAGTTTAGCTTGTAATATATGGTTTTCAGTTTTAGAGCTATCATAATAGTAACCGATCTACATCCTCAGGAGAAGGTAGATTTATGTTAAGCGGGTGAAAGGACAGTACAGAGAAGAGCTTTTGGCCAGTATATGAATAGATCTAGCTTGACAGCATAACAATAGCACTGACTTTGCTTTTGCAAAGGAAAACCAATAAGGGAGGGAGAAGACAGAGTTTCTCCAATGCACTCATTTAGTAATTAAACACTTATATAAAGACATCTCATTTATTTTGAGGTCAAGTACTCATACTGGATTTTTTGGTCTCTTTAGAACACTTTATACAACAGTTTTTGCACTTGCCACCTTTTCTTTTCATTCAAGGATTCCTCCAAACGCTGTGAGGTACACTGAAGAGTTCAGCAGTTCTCTTCACCAGCATTGCCTGAGTGAATTTCATTCTCTAAACGCTTACTTGGCCGCATCTGGCAACGAAGTCATATCTGAAACCTTTTGTCACTGAGTGGGCTTGTCAGAGACCAGTCACTTCTGATCTTCACTTCTAACCTGCATCTGGCATTTGAAGGTCTTAGTGTTGAGTTGGTTTTGGACTTTGTTTGCCTTTTCAAAAAAATTTAGCTGTGCAGCCAACTGTGCATATTTGATTGTGCCATTTTGATGATTTTGAAGTGTTCTTTTCAGTATGGTGAATTTACAATAATAATCCCCCACTTGGGTATTTAAACTGTTAGTCTATTTTTCTTCCTCTTTATTTCTATTTGGGAGGGAAAAAGTGCATGGAAAATTGTACTAGCCACGTTTCTGGTGAATACTAGAAAAACTGACCTTTATGCTACTGTCCAACATGAGACTCATTTTGTCTTGTGACTATTTGATGAAGCTAATTTTTATGAAAGCAATTCCCTGATCGTTTAGCACACCTCCACTTGTTCATCAATATATGGTATTTCCCCACCACCCAGGAGATCTGTGAGAACAGAGATCCCGCATTTCCCACAGTTTTAATTTCCTTCCAGTGTTTGGGATACTGGTTTGCCTTTATTTGTTCTCCAAGTCTTTGAAAGGCCCTATGAGCTCTGTGGCACCCTGCTAGTGCAGGTAACTGGGTAGTAACTGGTAGTGCTGCTAACTGGTAAGGGGGAGCTGGTTAGTTTTACAAACTACATAGAGGCACATGCACCTAATGGGTGCAGGCAGCACTTAAGGCCAAGCCCCAATGGCTTAGAACAGGACTGCCGTTGAGCAAGCAGTCGCACGTAAATGTGGGTTGCTAGCTAGTGGGGAACTGAGATTTTCATTAGAAATCTGTTGGTCAGATGGGGATCCTTCACCTTCTTTTTGTTTTTAAATTAATATATATACTCTCAGAATGTTTTAGTAGTGATAAATTGGCATTTTCTCCCAGAAACATGTTTTACGGGAAAATTTCTGAGCAACTATCATTATGATTTATAAAGCCCTCAAACTGGGCTACCCAGGAGACCACCTGCAAGTTTATGCCACAGCTGAGATGAATGGAACCACCTGACCTGCTCAGCCCCTCTTATTCCATTTCTGCCCTGCCCTGCTGGTCCCCTGTCCCAGACTGCCGACATCCATCAGCCTTCTGGGCATGGTGTGCATTTGAATGAATGGCGGTGAAGCTAGAATGCGGCCTGAGAAGTGTGGGATTTGAACTGTAGTGGTTTTCTGAGTGAAAATCAAGCAAAATGTGGTAGAATAGGCCAAGGAACTGTAGTTTTGGGCTACTTCTGTGCAAGTCGAGAGGTGTTGGTTTTTTTCAGCTGGAATCAAGGTTGTTGTTTGATGAGGTTTTGTGTATAGACATACACAATTCACAAAGGTACATGGAATCTTTTTGGTGTGGTAAAGTGCCTGACATTGAAAGTAGTTTTTCTGTAGCAAGAATGTTTTAACACAACTCCTGAATCAAAATAAGAACTTGCTTCAGTAGGGACTGGACATGCAGGATCAGCCCTAGGAAGCAGATCTGTTGAGCAAGCATGCATCACTTTTCCATGGTCGTCTTTCATGTCACAAGACAAAATAAACAGAGATACCACAAATTGGTCAGTGTGTCTCTCTGTTTAATTTCGCTGAGGTAATGCTTGCTCCAGCCTTCCTCACCAACCAATTTCCTATTGTTTTTGCTTGCACTTCCTTCTGCTTTTGATCTTTTTCCAGTTAACATCCAGTTCTGATATGGAGAAACGATCCTTCTCCATAGGTGGCCACCCACAGCTCACTGTGCATAGACCGGCAAAGCTGGTCGTTTCACAGAGGTCACCGTCCCTCAAGTACAGAGGGACAGAGCAGTTATTTCTCCAATAACTCTGTGCAGGGTTATTAAAATCTAGCACATGAACAATCATTGGAAATTATGCCTGTGATGCTGCAGATTACAATGTTGAGATAAGTATTTTTCTTTGTGCACAAACATTGCAAGACCATCTAGGGCTGTAAGTGGCTGGTGTTCGGGTTTAGATCTGCACCAGAAGTTACCTCTAATTACAGAGTGCCCCCTGCTGAGATCCTTCTCGGTGCTAAGGCAGAGCGGAGAGTGCCATCTACTGCTTCTTACCTATAAAATAAATTATTCTCCATTCGTGTTTGAAATGCTTGTGTTGTTATTGCAATGTTGGAGTTCAGGGTCACTTGCTGGACTGGGTGTTTTCCAGCCTTGTGTCTCCGCACTAGGATGTGGAGGTTGCATCGCCACTGAAGGCAGAGGATGTGTCCTGTGGAGAGGAAGGCTCCAACAAATAACTGCTCGGCAGTGCTCTGCAGGTCTAGGAAAGCCGATGCCCTGCATCCCTTATAATGTAATTTTCCTGCAGAAGTTGACCTGCTGTGCGTATTCAGAGAGGCCAGGCAACTTCTAAGTGTGTGTGTTGGGGCTAAATACTGGTGGAAGAACTGGAGAACTTCAAGGTTGAACAGAAATACGATCTACCGTTACTGGTCCCAGAGGACACAGCCTCAAAGGGTTATTTAATGGTTGTTATTTGTGTATGTGCAACGCAGAACAAGCTACTCTGGCATCAGTTATGCACCTCAGGATGTGTATTCCTCAGCTCTAAATAGATGCATTGTGGCTTCTTGTATTTTTTATCACATAGGAGAGTTTGGTTCTTTCCTAATCCTTTGTTTACCAATCTATGCCTCACCTTTTGCAATCCCATCCTTAGTCCTTCTACAATGGAATTACAATGCCAACAGCGTGTAGCACCTTGTAAAATCTTGCGCAGCTTTTTATCTACTTGCTTGCCACTTGAGCAAGGACTTTAGCTGCTTAAACTTGGCTGCTTGACAAATGCAGCTTGGAAAAAAAGAGGGGAGGTTCAGCTTATGTGAGAGGTTTTATTGGTTCTTTCACTAAAGGAAAAAAGGATATATCGTACAGTGATGTGGAAGTACTGCTTTGGTGAGGTTCATGTTGCGTATCACGTTAAATATCTGTCTGCATACATGTGGGATTGCAGCATGTCAGAGAGAAAGTATTTTGCCTCGGTTCATGTGAGCCTAGAAATAAAACATAGAAGAACTTCGGTTGGACACTCCCAAGTATGCATTGATAGGAGTTTTTCTTGATACATGATTTTAAATTCGTTCACTTATCCTTTTACTCCTCCTGATAGCCTTAGTCTTTGCGTTTAAATGGGGAACAGCAATATATTAAGTTCTATGGCAAAAAACCCACTGTCACTGTTACTTAAACAATGCTTTTCCTAGACCAACACAGAGTGAGAGCAGTGACTGTGTAAATTGCAGTAAGTGGTTTTGCACCATAAATCAAGCAATCAATGAAATTGAGTTCTTGACGTGAAAAGCCAAAAGGTGGGCTCACTTTCCTGAAAAGCATTGCTACAGGCTCCAAAGGTGTAAATCTTCATCACTGAAATTGCAGTGGAGCCAGTGGGGCATGGGATAAGAGAAGAGAGATTCTTATCAGGAAGAAGGGAGCTCTACCTTTCTCGCCCTTCATGGCCTAATAGGAGAATATTCTCCTTGCTGAGTCCAGCAAACTTACTTATACCTGCATCCAGATCTGTTGTTCAATATTGTTGTTAGTAAGACTGTATCGGTTTTTCTATGTTATTTTAATCCCACAAATACTGAAACATAGTTTCTCCTCCCCGAACAAACTTTGAGGTAATTGGTTACTTGTTCCGTATTTTGGATAAAGGAGGTTGATTTTGTTTTTACATGATAGGCTAGAAATCCAAAGGGTGTATATAATTGTATAAAACACTTGAGATCCATATAAATGACCACAAGGTAAACCAAAGGCAGCATTTAAAGAACATCCAGAAATTGGGCTTTTAGTTATGTCTTCGTATATTAAGCAAAACCAGCACTTATGCTTTAATACTGCAGGGCTGTTTGTATTTAAACTTCTCTTTTTGCCTGAACATGAATGAATCCACAAGGCTTCTAAAACATCGCAAAGAAGCCCAAAGAATTGTAATACATAGCTTTACCTTTTTGCTCGTTATTATAATGTATAACTATGCTTTTAAACTGCACTAATGCAGCAGCCCTTCCACTTCTATTTGTGGGTTCTTTAAAGTGTGTTTGATTAAACGTATTTGTATTTTACTGTGCTTGCTACGCTTAAAACTATGCCTAATATTTCTGAAGTAGAATACTACTCGGGGTGGTAATTCTTGAAATGAGAATGAGAACTACGTCGTACTCAGTCCTTGGAAATAAAGACTGTTTTTATGTGCATTAGAATGATCAGAGGTGCTTAATTTTCCTGCTTTCCTAAGATTTCCCATATTTTACGTGTATTTGTAAGTTCATACATTTACAAATTACTACGAAAACCTGAAATGCGCTATTAGAAATGCTGTGCCTCTTTTCTCTTTTGTAACACAATGTAATGGCCTAAAAAAGTCAAGCTTTTGAAATTTTTATTTTGATGCAAAATATGAATGAAAGAGCAGGTGCATGCAGCGCTTCTCAATCTCTCCTGTTGGAGTTGTTCCACTTGGTATAAATAATTAAATATTCAGCTGGCCATAGCAGGAAGAGAATGGAGTGAGTGAGCAAGAATGACAATGTAGCCAAATGACCAGGACAGTGCTCTTGGCTGCAGGGAAACCCAGGTTCAGTTCCTTCCTCTGATTCATGCAAAGATGTCCATATTTCTTGCAGGAGTGACCTAATCACTAGGCTAAGGACTACTTTTAAACTGCTCTCATTTGCTTGTATGTGTCTGACAGTTGGGCATCACTTCCAGTCAGAAGTTTATGAGGGCAAACATCTCAAGAGTTAGTATTTTTCAACGGGGAAAAAGAGTTTTGTCATGGTTTTGGCCACATCTAATAATATACAGGATTTATACTATTAGCTTGTCAGGGCTTCCAATGTATATCAGTGTTAGTCAAGCTTAAGATAAATACAGTGAAATAACTTTATAGGGGAACTAGAACTTGAGAATTTAATTTGCAAGAGTAGGGTATAATATCATCTATTTCCTATAGCTGCTTAGTTTCTAAATTTGATATCTTAAAACTGTTGGAGTTGCTATAATTTCAGATAAAATGTCTTCCCACAGGCAAAAGATAATTTTTCATAAGCTTTTTAAAAACTAATAAAGTAGTAATCTACAGTATTTTATTATTTAGAACCCTAGCCTTGGGGATATGATTTGCAAGGAATTTTTTTATATCTCAATTCAGGGTACAGTCGTGAGCAGCCCATGTGAATATATCTGTCAGTCTTTTCTGTAGGTTTTTTCTTTCTACCAAATGCTGTCTACATTCAGTCCATAGAAACACTGCCACCTCTTTAAGTGGTAATGCTCCCTGCAGAGGTTTTAGCCTGTAGGAGATATGATTAGGGGGTGATAGTGTTAAGCACTCCTCCTGTATCTGCTGGCCCACTCTGATAACCTTAGGGTTACAATGCATGTCTGACAAATACAATTCCATTGTGACTAGCGCCTTATGGCAATTTAGGAGGCTTATTCATCATTTTACAACAGACTTCTGTCAGGGATTTTGCTTATTTGCCCTTCACTGGTGTACAGTAGTTGTAGGTTTATCTCTAGGAGTCCAGCCCTAATAACCAATAACAAAGTGCTTAAGCTCTAAGCTTGTGAGAAATGGACTTGCATTATACTCCAACTGCACCTTAGCTCCCGACTGATAAGACAATGTGTCTTTGAGAGAAGGAAGGATTTGTATGAACTGATCCTTTACAGTACGGTGTATGCATTGGTAGAAGATATAGGGAAGTACGTTGTGTTCTAACTGCCCCGATCCTAGCTTTTTACATATAAAACACATCCCTGCCGTCATTAGGAATGCTTCCTTTAAAATATGAAAGTGAAGAGATATCTTGCCTTGGAAATTGCACTACAAAGTTGTTTGTAACGATGATGTGGGATTTGGAAGAACTGAGTTACTTTTGATGAAATCCCCATGATTATGGTTTAAATTACACAGATTTATTCAAGGAACAACAAAAGTTTTTTTATTATTATTCAGATTCCTGCTGGGTTCTGGATATTAATTAGGTAGTGGTTCCAGATGAAATCCAGGAGAGAGGAAAAAAAATGCTGCTCACATTTTAATAACCTAGAGAATTTTAAGTGGCTAACCATATTGTTTACTATATATCAGTCTGAAGAAGAAAGAATAAAAGCGCATGAATAGACAGGCACACAGCATGGAAGAATAGCACCATACACCCTAGCTAAAGTGCATTGTATATTCAAGGTTTAGATCTTCCACCCAGCAGATTTAGAGCGTGAGGGGGCAACATTTGAGAAGTGTGTACTGAACAAACACAAACATGAGGATTGCCTTTTTTCAGTTTTAAGTGTGAAAACATTAGCTCTCTCTCTGTGCCTTTGAAGTCTTCTCTTCCTAGCAAAGCTCTGGCAGGAGGGAGGTCTTTCAATTAGTTTCTCACCCATAATGATTTCTTTGAGAAATTTTAATCAGGTTTTCCATCACAGAGTGCATTTGTTTCTGGTACTTGATCTCTTGGCCAGCTGAAGCTTCTGTGGTCCTTTGTCTCATGAGCAGTTGGGTCTTTTATAAACTTTCTGGAGTAGTTATTAATTGTGGAACTTTTCTACTGTTTTTGAGGTGCAAAACTGTGCACAGAGTAAAATACCAGTGTAGTGACATGAGCTAATTATCTGCAGTGTTATCAAGATAAGAGATAGCATGTTAGCAGTAATGCCTACAACAGCGTAATTACTTTCTGTTTCCATTATTTTGTAGTAACTATGTAATTAGCTCACTGTACCAGAAGCTGTCTGCTTTTTATGGCCACCTGTACGGCTAATCACTAGAAAAGTTTGTGTAAGTGATCTGTAGCCTCCACACTCGTAGAGTAGCACCAAGTAATTTGAAGGGGCAGCTGTATGCTGTATGTTAGGGCTGGGGGTAAGGGCTGAGAAAGAAGAGACTGACAAAGCTGTAGGAGCAGAACTGAAACCTTTCCCATGATTTCACAAAAATGTTTAGTAAAGTGTTAGCCGTTTTATACAGTCTCCTCTGGATTAAAATATATGTGTCTGTCCTAATTCTGTTTAATCTCATCTACATTAAAGAATTTTGCATGATTTAGGAAGTGTTGTTTCCCTTAAACAATGTAATTTATTCTGACTCTGATGTTCAGAGGGGATGCTTCCTTATGAAAGAGACTTCTTTCTGGGAGGCGTTTTTCTGGGCTGATGTCCCCTCACGAGGAATTCCTCTCTGATGCCAGAGCGATGCATCTCCTGTTACTGCCTATTGCAGTTCCCCATGCCTGTGAGAAGGCAGGTCACGGTTGCACCAGCAGTCTTGGAGCTGGGGCTGCCGGACCCGCTGGGACTCGCACGGAGGTCGGGCTGGCGCTCAGGAAAAGTTGCTGCAAGGAGGAGGAAGGGCAGAGCTGAGGTGGGTCCCTGCAAAGCTGCTGCCTACCCAGGGTCACAGCGGTGGAAGCAGTTTAGGCCAATGCCACTGCAGAAAATGGGACAAAGCAAAAGAAAAAAAAAACATTCGGCACTGTTATACTAAATTATTTCTGCTCCAGAAAAGCTGTTTTTTGTGGATAAAAGTGAAATCTTCCATGTGCACAATACTTTAGATGGAAAGGGAAAATGCAAGTGCTGTACACATTTAGAAGTTGGTTTGGAAATTTTTTGCTGCTGTATTGCTCCACGCCACCATCCCCAAGCCTCAATTTAAGTACAAATTCAGTAAATTGTGGGCTTAAAGACCATGCTTTTTGTTTCTGTTCTCTCCTACTTAATTCTAATCCTGTTGTCACTTAATTATAGATGCTACTTTTTCAGATAATATTGCATAATTCAATAGAAAACAAAAAAGCTCTGTTAAAAGTGGTTATTAAATTCAGCTTTAGATATTTGATATCGTTTCCAAGTACCTCTTTATTTATTTGAAAAAAGGAATCCTCTTGAAATGTACTCTTTCTTCTTCCCCTCTATGGCCTTGGAGCTGGTCCCTCTGAGCACTGCTTGTACATTAATTATTATGGTAAGTAGGGAAGATCAGGTGATAACTCGAATATTCTTTGAGCACACCAACAAGCCTTTAAGGTAGGCAGCAGCGCTACATAGTTGCAAGCTACAAGCTGCTGGATTTATTATTTTTTTAATGCACCAGTAAAAACAAGGCGTTCTTTAGCTCCAGTTTGATCCCTCGTCCTGGCCCTGTCCTGGTGGAGAGCCCCTTCTCGCAGCAGCTGCTGTTCCTTGTGCTCTGTGAATTGGCCTGTTGTGTGCACAAGGCAGCAAAGTCAAGACCTCTGAATCAAAGCCCCTTCTGCGCTGCTGGACTGGTCGTGCCAAAAGCCACCTAGGTTTAATTCCACTGAAGTCAGTGAAGTTATACTAGGCATTATTTGGGATTCATTCTAAGCCACTGCATTGCTTACTGCTTTATAAAGTGTTTAGCGCTTGTTTTTTGTCCCCTAGGAGCTGCGGGTTCTTGAGCAGGAGTTGTGTGAGTGCAATGGAGAGGCCCCAGCATGAACTACTCAATATCTTTTTTTTTTTTCTTCCTTCTGAAGTGCTACAGTAGTAAGGCACTCTACCTTTGCAAGCAGAGGGGGGACCCTGTTTGCTGAGAAAGGGGGATATGCATGGAGACTAAGCAATTTAGTCCTTAAAAGCAAGATTATTAATATTCTGGACACTTCAGGGTGTTCTAATATTTTGGAAGATCATGATACGTGCCAAATGCATCTTTTTCACTGGCAACATTAAGAAGGTTTAACTGGAAGTCACAAGTTCAAGTAATGCAGCACCAAGAAATTTATTTCCAGCACTTCTTTATCAGCCATTGACTGGAACAGATTTCTTACCGTTAGGAGGGTCATATTATAGTTTGTGGTTCGGTCAGACATCTAAGATATCCTAACTTGCTTTCAGGGACTAATATCTCTGGTTTTCTTTTTTTTGAATTCAGTTTCAGTATAGTTCTATGTAGCAAAATTTATCACCAAGTAAAATAATTTCAAAGACAATTGCTGATTTCACCCAAATTTATCTTAATACAGCTCTAGACTATGGATCTCTAGATTAGGTTCTGTTCTTGCTTTCATCTGCTGTCAGTGGTCTGGGGGCGTTGAATGGATAAAACCCTGTAAAGTCCCTCCTCCCATACTGGGCTTGAGCAGTGTCACGTACCTATGTGACTGCTTTTCTTTGACTTCTTACCTACTTTGTAGATAAAATATTATGCAAAAGCAAAGAAGAGAAGGTAAACATAGTGACACCACCACAGAGTGTCCTGTCTCCTGAAGACCAGAGGGTTAGGCTGTAGTAATGCTGGGGCTTTTGATACTCATTAGCTGTAGACTTTTCACCGTCATTCAGCCTGGCATGCAACTGTGTTGGGTTCTTATTCTATATCTTCCCATTGATTTATATAAAAAAACAATTTGGCAGAGCAGTAGAAAAGTGTCAACAAAATCCATGGGTTTTAAAAGGTAAAATATTTACAAAACGTTTGTAAACGGTGACTTGAATACTGCAAATATTTGCTCTACTTGCAAATTGGCTACTTGAATACTCTGCATAAAATCACTTAGAGCTACCTAAAACTTGGGAGAATGCAATAGTTTCATGTATTTTGTTGCATTTACAAACCTGAAAACTTTATTTTGGATAGCAAAAAGGATGAAGCAATAAATGGCTGTCCTTTTTCTCATTACAGCCAATTTGTTGTAGTTCAAGAGGACTGGGTCTGGTGGACAATACGTAGATCGTATTGGCCTCTGCATACTCCAGTGCTCAGGATGTGATAAGTGTGTGTCTGTGGCTGAAAGGCTTATCCTAGTTACTAGTTGCACTATAAAGATTTCGTTACAGAAAGTAATGAAAGCATTTGAGGTGGGAAGGGGATTAAAGGGTTTTTGAGCCACCTCTAAAATAGTTTTGAACATCTACTGTACATTTAATCAGCAAAACAAGAAAAGAGGTGTACTTCAAACAATAAGACCTGACACAGAAAAAAAAATTAGTTGTCTCCAGTTTGTCTTTATATTAACTTTAGAAAGCTGGAGTAATGCTAGTCTGGTGTAGTCACGTAAGAGATCATTTGCTTTTCTAGTATGATATTTTAAACCAACACAGCTTGTGGATGTTGATGGCTTAGCACTGCTGAAGTACTTCATAAATGACTTATGTCATTATATGGGCAGAATCACCTACCTATTTAGAGGAATATTGCTATTTTATAAGCTGATATAGCTCTTTATTTGCCTTACCATTGCATAACTAAGAAAAAGGAGAATAAGAGGGAAAAGTATTGTTTCTCACACTTTGAGAACAATTATCAATAAATACTATAGCTGCAAAGGGCCCTGTGTTTTTTTCTGAAGAGATACTAAAAAATTATAGCAATGGCTGCCTTTGAAGTATGTATCTGTAGGTGTTAAAACACCCTGCTTGCAGGCTGGTAACCGTTCCTTCCATAGGGCACAAAGCCAGTGCTCAGACCTACTAACAAAGTAAGATTCGTTTCACTGTGTGTTTTTAGGGAGTAGTTTGATTGCAAAGTTGACTCTTATTAGAAGAGAACAATGAGAAAACAGGTAAGTTATCTGTGGTCTTGCTCACCCTTCTTCTGAAACAGCAATTATACCACTGCTGATACGCTAAGCTAACCTGCATTTTTAATTTGTGTTTTTGAAAAGTACACGTTTGGTTCCGGGATGTTTGTCAGTGTGTTGCCTTACTGTGTCTTGGCAAAAAGTGCCTGGCACCACCGTGGTGCTAATTAATCATCTCTGTAGGAGGCAGAGGTGCTGGCAGCTGCCTCCATGGACCTGGTGACCAGCGCCCCTCTCACAGGGTATTCAGGCACTGCCTGCCCCAGCAAGGAAAGTTTGCTGCCTCTGGTAGCTGCACAACAGCAGAGGGAATTAGGGGCCAAGAAATACAGAAAGTGTTGCATGAAAGTCTTCTTCACCAGCTCAAGATCCTTTGCCATCCTGCAAATGATATTAAATGAGCATCTGTTGCAGACCTTGAGAAACTTTTGGGTGATATCTGAGGTCAGTCAGGGAGGGCAGTGCAAGTGGTGGGGCTCAGTATTATGCCCGGTGAAACCAATAGCATTGGCCTTGAGCAGAGCAGGATTTGATTATGACAGAAACTAATGTTTTCTTTGCTGACACATAAAAGTGTGTCCTCATAAAGAGAGTGGAGGAACTGCAGCATGAGGGTTTCAGTAGTTCTTAAACTTCTGTTTTGGGAGCTAAAAGAGATAAACTTCTGTGCTTAAGGCAAGGTGGCTTAAAAATCTGTTTTCTTAACAGTAGTGGGAATGCAAGAAAAGAGTTAAGTATATAAAGTCATATAGCTATGTATATATTATTCTTGTATGATACATCTGAGGGTATATGTATTAGAACTGAGGCTATAGTGTAGAGTGGAAGTGAAAATACTTTGAGAAATACAGAAATACTTTGAGAAATCGTAAAATTTCATGAGGAGCTCCCCTCTAAAAGTAAAAACAGATGAGAAAAAAGGGTTAACCCCAAACTGTTCCTAAAAGATGTCTTAAAGAAGATTACACAAAGCACTTTCATCTCTGGGAATCCTTCTAAAATGCAAATGCATTTGGAATAAGTATTGGGTTAAAGGAAAAGTTGTTTGATTAATGGAACCTGTCCTTTATAGTTCTCTTGCAGTGCGTAGGGCTCTGTGTTGTGCTGGGGTGTGTGTGTGCGCGCACACGTTTCAACAGCAGCATAAGCATGCTGGCAAAAGCCACTGCCAAGGCTCATTAATTGCAACTCCTGCAGACTTATTCAGCCAGAGAACTCTTATTTGTGATGTAGTTTTACATTAATTTGGGACCTGGGTTTCTTTTAAATTTCAAACTGGCTAGAGCAAAGTGTATCCTATTTAAAGGAAGGAAAAAAGAGAAGGCGGCTAGCCCTTAGGAGAGGAGCAAGATGATTTGCCATTTAAATTCATTAGGATTGCTATATGGTTGCATTTTTGTTGACAAGTGCAGTCCAAACCTCTCAATAAGTGAGAAATTTCCTACCCAGTGTACTGTTTCAGCCAAAGCTGTGTAATTGCCCAATATCATAGGCATAAACGGCAGGAGGGCAAAGGAGTTCAGTCAAGACTCCCCAGTGTTTGTGTTTGGTATGAAACACTCCATACAAAAATAATGATTTTGGCTCCTTGAGCCTCTCCCCGGTAGTATTTTCAAAAACTTTGCCAGTTGCTGTTGTACTTTGTTCTCCAAGTGTACACTGTGGAAAATGTAGCTTCACTAAAGAGTGGCCAAAGGTTAGACGTTTGTGGGGAAATAAAGGAATTTTTAATATATATCAAAGATCTGTGCAAATATGTGGATTTATTTTGGGTAATTTTTAGCGTGTTTCCAACAAGGTTCAGCTGCCCACCACTTCTAAAATTGTCCCAGTTTCTGCCTAGCTTTACTTTTTGTAACCATACTCTGAGTGACAGTGACTGCTTAAGACATTTGTTAAAAGTCACTAACGTTAATTTTACACATGAGAAAAAAAAGTCTAATTGAGCACTTCTGTAGATTCTCACCATTAAGCTAATATTATGGACTTTTAACAGAAGTTTTAATTAAGCTTTCCTATTAATTGGATGATTTCTCAAATTAAAACCAGATCCTTTCTTTCCTGTATTTCCTTTTGCATTTTCCATTTAAAACTTGGAAATGTGAACCAATGACGGATGAGTCATAAATGCAGGCAAGAAAAATCTTCACTTTCTTGTTGGTATCACTTGAAGATAGACTATTCTGACGGAGGAAAGTTCTCCAAGTGCACTGGGGAAGAGGAAACAAAATGTTTATAGGGTAGGAAAAAAGCATGTATTTATTGATCCTTCCTTCTGTCATCCATGTATGCTCTACATCAGATCTCCTAGAAATTTCAGTATCCCAAACGTGGACACCAAAGTGCCTTTAATTAAAATGCTTCTCTGAATATATTTTGTTTCTATAGTTCACTGTTTATTTTTAAACTATAAAAATACAGCAGAAATGGAACTAATGGACATCAAAGTACTTCAAAAGATCTATTGTTTCTCAACCCTGTGACTTAAATTCTTATTTTATGTATGAGGAAAGCAAGACAAAGTTCTTTTCAGTATCTTATCTACAGATTTGGGATCAGAACTTGACTCAGTCCCCTGAGCTAACTGCTGAAAACACATACTTCTTAAGAAAACCAAAAGCGGATATAATTCATACGAGTGGAATAAAGAAAGTGGGGACTGAAGTTATGACATGACTTCGAAATTTCGAGTCTCTCAAATTGCAGCTCAGGATTTTGTCAAATGCAAATGCACAAAGGCAAGTTGAAGAGTTGTTGGGAAGATTTGAAATGGCAATAGGCATTTATTAGTTCTAAGGTCTGTAGTTGAATTTTATATATCACGTATGTTTTATATCCTATATAGATAGCTATGACATAAACACATATAAGGAATTGTGTATATGTAACAAATTATTGTTGAGATTAGGAAAATAAGAACTGTTATCTGAGGTCAGCCCAGTGGCCTGTGTAGGCAGATGTCCTGTTTCAAACAGTGGCCATTCTCTAATGATCCAGCAAGTATTTATTCCCCTTAATGGAAAATGAAGTTAATTACAAGGTGATGCATACATTTTTCTGACCCCATGGAGACAGTTCCTGGCCTACATTCTGATGCATGTGGATTAATCTCTTACGCGTGTGTTTGTCTTGCTGAGAGTTGCTTAAAGGTTTGAGAACAACTCTAAGGATCTTGAGCTGAATCTGATCCAGCTGTAACATAACTGGGAAAAATCTCCATTTCAGAGATTAGCACCACCTTTTTTTGTTGAAGAGATGACTTGTACAAGCACATGTCCTACAACAACAGACCTCGGTGCAATTTCAGCTAGAATTTTTTCACCTTTGTTACGGAAACCTTCACATCTTATGGAGCACCTGCGGGAACCCTTTCTTGGGTAGACTCCTCAGTGAATGCAGGCTTTGGGTAATGGCCCGAGGGTGTGGAACACACAAGGTTAAAGCCCCATCCTGGCACGCAGAATGGGTCACCACTGAATTGGGTTATCCTGGGTGCTCTGTGGGTTCAAAGTGTTGGGGCCTCCTCTCCAGGAGGCTTCACCCGTAGTGTGTTTCCCGAAGGAAAAGACATTACAACCCCTTTGTTCCAGCTGCAGCGCGCAAAGTGTTGTTTCACTGAAGTCAGCAGGTTTTGGTCTGAACCTGTACATTTTTGGTTTTATAGGTACGAGGTGTTAAAAGAGCTGAATATTTTATTTTTTTTTTTTAATGGGTTCAGTAGTTTGGTAAAATAGGGTCATTACCACACAAGACATCAACCTCTTTTACCCTCTTGGTCTTGAGAAAGGTCAGAAGAATAAAAATCTTACTGGGGATAAAGGTCTTAAGAGAAGGTCTTTAGCAATAGTTTTTAATGTTACTATCTTCTCCCCCCCCCCATTGTTGTACGACTCAAGCGCGGAGAAGGATAGCTTTAGTTAGGTTTGGCTTTTTTACGTAGTTGTATACTTGGGAGCAGACCCAAAAGCTAAATCTTTGTTTTCTGCTGCCTATGTATTTCTTCCAAGGTCCCAGCTCAAGTGAGCAATATCTTTGTGGCTGCAAAACCCTGAGGGGGACCCCTGCATACACTCAGAAATACAATTGCAAAAAGCTCATTCCTTTATACAGCGGATTACTTCTAGATTTACTTCGATGTGATCTGTACAGATTCCCTTCATCTAAGGGGAGGTCTGATTCTCTTAGCTGACTTACGCAGCCACACACCAAGAGAGCCTTATTTTGTGGAAGCCAAATCTCATTAATGGCAATCTGCTGCCCATCTTTTAATTAGCCAAAGAATCGGTGACATTTCACAGCCACAGCAGTGGCAGTGAAGTAGCATTGTAATATAAAATAAGGTGAAGTGTCCACCAGAATTGAAAGCCTCCATTTATCTGCATTAGTCTACTGACTGGATTCTCATTTTATATGGGGAATCAATGTATCTGTTTTTATTATGTCACAAATGCACAAAAAGCTAATCTTTTTAACTTCTGAAATACCTTCAGAGTTAGCTAACTTGGAGATTTGGAAATGGTACAGATTTCATACTAAGTGTGAAAGCTTATTTTACAACCTGCATTCCTTGGGTATGATATAAATACTAACTGATCTTTTAATGAAGCCATGAACCTTAAGAAGATATATCAAAATATTCACAATTATTTTTTTTTTGCAGATTTTTCAAGCCCATGTGCTGTGAGCATGCGTGACTTGCCTATTGAATTAACTGCAAATTTTGTGATGTATTCTTCCTATTTGCGTGTTGATTTTATCAGGTACAGAAAAAAAAATGCATTATTTAGATCGTACACTGCTTCGTATAAGGGCTTCTATCCCTTGTGGTTTATACAAGACTGTGTTCCATAGGGTTTCATAAACAATTTGTGCTGCAGTCTTTTTCCACTTATTTTACTTTGGTTTGTAGAATGCATTTTGTGCTGCAGTTTCAGCATATGTCTTTGTGATTCAGTAAACTTACCTAGTCCAGAATCAATACTTGTATTTTCCTTCCCCGTTGTAGTAGAGAGCATATAAAATGCGTGAGACAAAGTAAGCTCTTTCTAAAGATACAGATTAAAATTGAAACTATGCTTTGGAATGTGAAAAATTGAGTGAAGAGTTTTGAGTTTGGGACAGTCGTCTGTGATACAGAGGAAATATCAAACACTGTCAAAAAGTATCAGAGCACTGTGGTAGCAGCATTAACCAGTGCCACTGCCCTACTTTTCAGCAATCAGTTGCTACTGAAACAATTGTTTGTTTTGTCCACCATTGACTCCAGAAGTCTTTTACTGTGAGCAGAGCAGGGCGGGATGCTAACAGCAGCTGGGATGTTGGGAAGTATTATGGTAATTCATATTACTCCTACTGGGGTTGCCTTGTGCTTACACTACAGGTAGAATAAATACTCTTCCTGAATTTTTGGCTCCTCCTAAAATGCAACAATAAAGTTTTGGAAAACTGTGAGGGTATTTCGTGGGCTGAAGACTTGTGTTTCCTTAGAAGAGTTTGAAGGTGCTTTATAGGATGAAATCTCCAAATATTTTCTGTTTAGCATCTGTAGTAAGTATTCACAAAAAGATAGGTATAGCCATGACGATCGGATATTCTGCAATACAACTCCATAATGGAAGTTTTATATCATCCTTTTCAACCTTACTTTGCTTTGTACTTAACCAAAAAAAAATTAGATGGTAAAGATATACATTACAAACTAAAGTATCACAGGACAAAAACGTTCACCAAAAGCATTGCATTTTGAAAGTGTTTATGATAGTAGAGTAATAGCTGTGATTCTTTTTGGCTGTGTTTAGGGAAATCTTGGTTTGTTCCCTTTGCAGGAACTGAAAGGAAACTGGGGCTACTGGAACAGCTGTGTGAACAGTTAGCTCTGCAGGCCAGCTAGTCCCCAGGAGTGGGGAGGCCTGCTGGTAGAAAGGCAAGTGCTAGAAACCGCTGGGGAGACAGCACTCAGTTACATGCTGTTGCTTTGAAACAGCGTTTGGGTGTAAGTGTTGCTTTTAGTGTTGGTGGGCAATAAAGGCTGGCTTGTACAGAGGAGAAACTCCTTGGAATGGAAAGTAAAGCTCAGTTCAGCTGTCCCTGGGCACAACGAAAACAGTGGCTGAGCCGAAGATGTGTGTGCTGGTGTAACCAAGGGTTTTCACCAGTCATTGGAGTTGTTGCATTAAAGATATCCCAGAATTACATTTCTCATCTTCAATTGAATGTTGTGGTTTATGACACCAAAGTCATTGAAGCAACTGCTTTTCTGGCATATGACAATATTCAAAATTTCCTTTCTTTTCTCAAGTCAGATATACACATGGACAACTATTAATTTTGCCTGTGTCAAGCTCTCGACAATATGATTAAAGAAGCCAGGCAATAGCTTCGAGCAGAGATTAGTTACTTGGGATAATTCCTTTAAACTATCATCATAATGTCTGTTCTTTTTTTTTTGTAAAATTCAGGCCTAAACAGGCATGTTCTTATTAGATTTGTCAGGTGTATGTTGAGCCACAGCGAATAGTAGTGTGCAGCAAAACCGGGATATTTCCCCATGCATACACTTCTGTTCCACGTCCTACACGCTATGGCGTGGTATCGTCTTCCAGAGAGTTACCTCTGATGGACAGGATTAGGGGAAATCCTTGTTTCTTTGGTGTTTTTCAAACACTATCAGACAATGATGCCAACTAAGAGTGAATTAATGAGATATTGGAGCCTGGCAAGTAGAAAGTGGCTTTAAATAACCCTGATTAGCCTTTTCTCAGTTCCTTGGAGTGCAGGCAAGGCTTGAACAACAACAAAGACCCCACACTCACACTTTTTATTAGTTTGGTGGAAAAAGAGTGTGCTTTTCAGAGGGTGTTAATTAAAAGATTTAGGCTCCATTCACACTGCTCATATCCCTTGTTTCATCTTTCCCTCCTTTTTGTGTGGTTTGTTTGCAATGGGAGAGGTAGAACTACTGTTATGACAGATAATGTTGACTTTTAGAGTTCACTCGGATCTTATCTGTGAGAAAAATATAAGCCCTAATTGAGCACACAAGTTTCACTTTTTACATGATGGCTTCATTAGACACCAACTTTTATTTTAAGTCATTTTAAATGTCTTTCACTCTTTTCAAAACAAGTTTTCACCTCTTTTCTGTCTTTCTCAAGGGATAGCTCCCCTGCATCCTTGTAGCTGCTGCATTTTGACCTCTCAATGACTAAATAAATTAAAAATTTTAAAACCCTGTACTTTTATAAACCTTAAAATCATTGCATCAGCCTCTTCAAGGTATATGAAACTCATAGTCTACCGACTGTGACATCAGCCAAAAATTTTTTCAGAATCTGAGAAATACATATAAATATATTTTAAGTATCTAAAACTGGAGTAAATTATTTAATCACAAAATTATGTGCTATATTTCAGGACTATTTTAAAATAATATTTACATATACAATCCCATAACTTTTTCACAGAGGAAACATATTTGTTTGTTTGATTCGGCCCAAATGTCTGCAACTTACCAAAGATAGCCCAAACAAAAATGAGGAAACAGGAACGAACAGAAAATTTGGATTATTTTTTCGTAATGGTCACATTCCAAATCTGAATTGTAGTCAATAAAATCACAGGGATGAGAGTGACTTAGAAAGAGATTGGATTTCACCTAATTTCTAGCTGACAAATTTGTTTCTTGAAAGAGCGCATTGTGGATACGTCTCTAATTGTACCACAAAACTTGTCCTACATGAACAGAACATGACTTGATGCTGAGAAAAATTCTTTGTGTTCACCTTTAAAATGGTATTATACAAAATAAGATGGAAAAAACTAATTAAGGGCTTGTTCCTTCTTGGGAAGTGTATATGTTGGGTGCAAGACTGCTCTACTACAGTGAAATGTGTAGTCCCTTTCTAATAGCTTTGAAATACTTTTTCATAAAATTGTTTGATCTTATTCCTCAGTATGGGAAGGTGAAGATTCTGGTGAGGCATTGGGAGGAAAAGAAGGAATCCTGGTTTTTATAAAAAGCTAAGAGGCGGTTAATTATACTGCTACACGCTTTCATTGGCAAACATCTACAGCACACTTTTAAACAAAAAAAAAAAACCACAAGGGGCATTGCTGCTTATTAATGGACTCCGCTATTTTACAGCGCTGTAGTCGAGCAGCCACCTACAGTTCATCCTTATGTTAATACTAACGTTACCAATTTTAACATTATATGCCTCTTTCCACCGGCCCCTGTTGGAACCAACAGCCTACGGCAAGTGCTGTACTGCCTTTTACTTAATTGCTTCTTAAAGCTAACAGTGAATTACATTAAGTGTAATTTCATTGTCGTTGGATCTTGGTGAGTTTGAGGTGGCACGTTTGCCATGGGAGTTCTTTTTCTCTGGTTCAGTGGCTATATCCGGGTGGGATGCATTTCTCCTGGAGTAATCCAGGAGAATCTTTCCTTTGAAGAGGAACAGATGTAGATTTACATATCTGGAGGTCTCTGGCCTCTGATGAGATTAGCTGGTGTTTTTAAACCCTACTGGAAGGTGCATATTTAATAAATGCCTAAAGCAAGCCTGTGTGAAATGACTGGGCCCTGGGAGACTTTGACTGAGAGGAGAGGAGGAGATGTCAAGTTGCACATTGTGGTACCATCATAATCGCTGCTGAAAATAGGCCAACACTTGAAATAACAAATAGATTCAGATTCTGCTGTAGAGGTAGTAAATAAAAAGGGGACAAGAGAAGCACCTCAAAAGCATTTAGGTTTAAATTACAGCCGATTGGTTTGTTTCTAATTTCTTAATAAACACAGAGAGATGAAAATGCACAGGCTTAAAATCTGGCATCCCTCCCTGCCCCCTGCCAAATAATCTGTGCTTTTCTGACATGCTTATTTGGGGTAACTGCATGCCCTGCAGTGGAAATTAGTATTTTTGCTTTACTAGTGTATTTTGAGATGGAGTGGAAGGGCTTGTAGTAAAACGGGAGATTAAATAAACTTCCATCAGAAAGACTAAGCTTATTTGACAGTAGCTTTTCTTTTCTTTTAAATAGAAAATAAGTGTGAAACAGAAGTTAAAAATTCTACGTCAAACACTTGTTTTGGTGTGCTGTTCCTCTCGATACAGCTTTGGCATAAACGATACCGTGGTAGAACGACAGTAACGCGTTCTTGTTATTGCTGGTTTGGATCCAGATCCCGCAAGGTTTTTTGCATTGTACTCACAGCATTTGAAATTGCGCGTGGGTTTGTAAATGCCTTGCTACTGCACCCCCCTCCCTTTCCTTTCACCTCCTTTCAGTTTATCACAAGATTTTCGTTTCTTCTTAGAAGCTCACCATGTGTGTCAGACTCAGGTGACTGTCGGTTCCAGCCTGTGTTGCACAGCAGGTTGTGCGGTGCCGCTGCCTGAAACCTGTAATGTTCTGCCAGAGCTGGTACCCACCCACCTTCAGCTCCTACAGCATCTGCCGCTGCTACCCTCGCACCGACAGCATCCCTCTTTCATAGTGTACGCGACTACACCCTGTCAGGCAGCTCTCTTCTCCCACACCATGTCCCACTGTCACCTACAATGTCATCTGCTCCCTCTTGTCACATATAGCATGACTCCTTCCCTGCCGGTGCCTACAGCATTGCTCTGCTGCGCTCACCTGCAGCGCTCCTATGCCACACCTGTTCACTCCTGGAATGTGCCTGTGTATTCTTTCCTGTCCCCACTGCCCTGCAGAGATTCCTGTGCTGTCCTCTGTCATCTGCAGCTATCCGTCACCTCTGTATTGCCAGTAAAAGATCAGTGCAGGTTAAAATTTCCTGGGCTTGGGGTGTTTGGTTATTTAAGGAGGCCTTTCGGAAGCTAGGTGCCCCAGTGACGGGCAGCAGCCTTATCCGAGGTACGTACAGGTCTCAACCAAAGCCTGCAAGCGTCAGTGTTAATCCCTCACGGGAAAGGGCAAAAAGCTAAAAGAATACAAGACTCTGCTGAGATTAACAGAGAAACAAACAGAGACCAGCGTAACAAAAGAAGGTGCTCTGATCTGTGGATAAGGAGCTTTCAGAGGCCTCTGAGCAAGGACCCTGTTTAACTCCCTGTGGAGCACCAAAGGCTCTGCAGGGCTTCAGGGATAGAGCAGCAGGAGAGATGAAACAGCAAGAGTTAAGACAAGAAGCCTATTCCCCAACTGAACCACATCTTTCAACTTCTAGCTAAATTTTATTGTGTGGTTAGAACTAGTTCCTGTTCTGAATCTAGTTGAATTTTGTTCTGGTAAAGCAACCATCTACTATGCAGACATAAAATTATTACTTTCCAGCATCTAGTGATAATTGTCCAGATGGGTATAAACAAGGTTTTATTGTTACTTTTGTTTGGTTAAAGTTAGGAGAGGAACTGCTTGCCATCAAGCTCAAAGCAGGAAAGCAGTTTATAGTGTTTGTATGTGGTGTCTTTGCTAGTGATGATTAAAACAACCTAAAATTACTTTTTGAGGAGGGAAATTTACTCTTGGGTTGAGGCTCAGCCCAAGGCCTGTATATCACTTGTGTCCTTTTAAGCTTTATTTTTGAGGCCTAAGTGAGACTGGTGGTTCACTGGTGGAGACTTTGTGCAGTGGAAAATATTGCTTGGGGCATTCAGTCCTTGGCTGTTTTTCAGGCAAAGCTCCCAATTGTTTTCAATGGGCAAGCACCACAAAGGTCCTATTTTGAGTTCCCTCTCATTAGATTGCAAAACTGTTTCAGTTATATCCTATGGATTTCACAGGCACACAACTTCCTGAACACCCACATCAGGGAAAGAAAGTCTTCGTGTTTGGATTTCTGTTTTGCTAACATACCAGCAAACAAAACCCCACAGGACGATGTAGGACAGCTACAATATGAGTATTATTCTAAGCAATAGTCAACATTTGTCAGCCCTGACCACATGGTGACATCTGAATTTAGCATGCTTTTCCCTGGAATGAAAAAATACCGAGGGAAAACTCAGTTAGTAAATGGTTGCTGACTTTGCCTTTTTTCTAAACTTTCTTATTATGGACAGCTTACCAGGCAGGAAAAAAAACCCCTCTGAGTACAAATAAGATTAAACAAAGTAACTAGAAGAAATTAAAAAGCCTCTCATCAGTACAGTGATACTAGATTGTCTGCTAGACAGAAAAACAGGATAAATAAATATTGACTTGGAAAACGGTGGCATTGATAGTACCTGTCAAACGGACTATGTGGCAATGGATACACAGGGTGGTAAAATATCCCCATAGCATCTGGTCTCATCTGTAGCTATTCTAATAATTTCATGAAGTACTGCTTAACTACTTCAAGAAATCTGAACTGTTATCGTCTTCAAAATGTCATTCTTATTAAAAGTGACTAGACAGATGCCACTGTATTACCAGGCATTGGACTTTGGATAGAAATCCCAGTGGGTTTAGTGCAGCTTCCTTTGCATGTGAGCAGATGCTCTTTTTCTTCCCCTCTGCAAATTGTTAAATACTCTTATATACAGCATATCTATAGGCTTTCTGAACTTTGGGCAATTTTGTGTGAAGTCAGAATGGATCCCCTTGTTGATATGCCTGCGTGCTGGCCCCACACAGTGGGCTGCCCGCCGAGGCTCCCAGCTCCACGTACCTCTCCTGCTGTCAGGGTTGTCTTTGTCGGTTCAGTCCTGACCCAACTGACCCCTTTTTTATCTATGGCCCTTCACACAACTGCTCTTGCCACTATTAATGCTTTTAAATTTTTGCTCTCTTTTCCCACTTTAACCCTGCTTTGCAAAGCCTACTCCTCCTCTTTGCTGATTGCTGTGGGACAAGGGCCAGCAGCTCTGCAGGAGCTACTTTCCACAAGCCTCTTATTTTTCCACAGATTTTTTCCTTTTTGGTAGCACTGAGGCTTGTTGCCTTATCTGACAAAATAACTTCCATATCCCATCCCTGTAACTGTGCTAAGGCTGATTCTTCACCCTCCTTCCATATGTAGTCCATAGTTTTAGGGAGTTATTTTTCCCCTTCAGGCTCTTCCATGTATTTTCAGGAGTCTAACCTTCACAGAGTCATTTTCAGGTTCTTTAGTACTGTTTTTGGCACTAATGACAACCAAAGAGGTGACACCGAGGTGACAGGAGGTCCCTTCCCTACAAGCACCCGTGGGGACAGGTGAGCCAAAACATGACAGCCCTGGTCAGGACTTTACTTTGTATTTCAGTGGGAAGCTGGTTCTGCCAGCTGAAAATCTCATGTACTGGAACTTAAGGATGCTTTCTCAGCATCTGGAGCAAAATGCAATCTGAATTTCCATGGAAAAGCAGCAAAGTCATAGATTTCGCCCTGCTCTCTGCTCAGTAGCCCACCTGCCTTCTGACTGGCCTGCGCTCGTGCTCAGGACCTGGTTGGGTCTACGTTTGTAAGAGTTTGGGAGGAACGGTGTGATTTTATTATTATTCCACCTAAACTTTAACTGCAGTTAAAGAGACGAGGTTATTCCCTACCATAGCCTTTGCCATGTTTTATACTTACTGAATAAATGAATGTACCCATATTTTTGTTTACCACTACCTTATTGCTGAGGAGCGTTGACCAAAATCAGTAAAGAACCCAGCTGAATGTTTTATTTGATGTCCAGCAAATGACGGATATTTCCTCCCTGTCTGGTCTATTATTTCTTTCTTACATACAAGGTGGTTAACTTGATCTTTATCAGTATAGTAATGAATAATATCTGTTTGTATGTGTTTGTATTACATACACTTACTGGCTTTCTTTGTCCTCGAAATGGGACATACAACAAGGTACTTCCTTGTGCTGAAAGTGAATAAGTGCCAGGTCTTGCACCTAATTTTTGAAGCAATTCCCTTTCGCTTGCCTTTTTTTCTTTCCTTCCCATTTTGATTCTTAGTAAACAAAACAAGAAAATATGAATTTTGCCCTAAAAAAGAGATTTGTTTATTTCTTTGTTAAAAAAAGGAATGGAGTAAAATAAAATAAACTTTTTATAGAGCTTCAAAAATATTTTTCCCTACCTGTGAAACAAAAATGAAGGAAATATTTTGAACAAGCTTTTTATCTCGTTTTTACAGATAATCAATCTCTTTTCCTAAGATCATCTTTCACTATCCTAATGTAGTAAGTGTCCGTGTGGGAGTCACTGAATCATCTTGTTACAAATGCTTCGTTCTCATTTTTTGCATGCTACAGAAATTACTATGAATTTAAAGATTGAATATTATCTCATGGAAACTGTGAAAAGCTGTCCCATTTTGTTCTGCTTGTGTTTGCTGTTTTTTCCTGCCAGTCTCCTTCCTAAAGCACCAATTTCCTTATGTTGAATTGTTGAGCTTTTTTTTTTTCCCCCCAACATTTTGCTCTGAATGATACTGTGGAGATTATCTGAGGTCTCTACTTAAAAAGCTCCTCGTTTCGTATTTACTGAAATAATGTACAAATAGTAACTAGCTCCATAGCAGTCAGTGGCAGAAGTCTTGTCAGCCAGGGCTACTCAAAATAGGTGTCAAAAATAAATACCTAGAGTAATTTCAATACGGGAATAGAATTGAGGGTTTGTGCTTTTTCTACAATCAGTTGAAGTTTATTTCATAGTAATAGCAGGGACAGGATTGGGCCTGAAGATCATAAAATGAGATCATTGCTATTATCTGTGAAATCAGCAGTGAATCACATTACCAAGGACGCCTGAGTCCTCCTCTGCTGAAGGCGTGTGCGGCGCAGGTGCCCACCGCCAAGAGCTGCCCATGGTTCCCACCCCGCTGCTGTCATCTGCAGCTGCACCAACATGTTCTGCTCTTATGCTCGGAAGACCTGCCTCACGGAAATCAGGATAAACATCTGGAAATCATGTTTCAGCAGCCGTGATTCAGAGTGCCCTCTGAATGCAGAATAACCAGCAGTGCATTGACGGCAGGGCAAGAGAGGTGACATCAGTGTGTGGGGGTATGATGAGTGCCTGCCCGGTGTGTGGGTCTTTGGGCACCCAAGTTTTGGAAAGATGCTTGAAACTCTTGAAGGCCTGTAGCTAAATGAATGCTTAAGGCTTGCATGGTCTTTGTCCACCCTCTGCCTTACCTGTCTGGGTGGCCAGGTGGCCCAGTGCAGGTTGTCGTTCTGGCATCTTGATGTGCTGCTGCAAATGCTCTCTGCAGGTGCCATTTCTTCCTGTGGGAATTGTTTCACGGTGATAGTTCAAAGGATGAGCGCTCTCTGCCGATTTACTTTTGAAGCATGTCTGTTAACAAGATGTGTTTAGTAAAAATGCTAGAGTATAAGTGTTTGGGTCTATTAATAAGGTCACTGATACTTGAATGAAATTCACTCAATGCAAAACCATCATGAGAGCAATGAATTTTTAAGTCTTCTAAATAGATCTTGAGCCCCATTTGCATACATCTTTATGGAAAATGTGAAGTTCCATGCAGTTACAAGCCATGTTATGGAAACTGTACCTGAATAAATGATACATGAAAAGTGGCACTGCTTGCCATCTTGCAAAGTGTCTGCAATTTTAATCCAATCCAGACGTTCTGGATTCATGAATGGTCATTTTTTATTCAGTTATATGAGTAAATGCGACTTGCATTGAATTAATTCAAATATCCAGCAATCTTAGCGCCTCAAAAGAAGAGCAGTGCTGACTACCTGCAGGCTTAGAGTTAGGAAACTCTTTCTTAAAGGCAGAGTTATTAGAGGTGGAGCTACCCTGAGTAGCACAGGGATAACATCATGTTTCCCATCTTGTTTTTCATACTTAGAAACAGCTTTAACTGGAGTGATGTTCAAGAATGAACTACAAGAATGGTATTCAAACTTGAAATGTGGATTTTATGCAGGCCTTTTCTATTTTTTTGTTTTGTGGAAACTCCCTCTATAAGTTTTAACCTACATGTCCTTCCTGTATTACCTTTTGATGGAGCTTGGAAGCCCGTCAGTATCTCTTCGATTGAAAAGATCATAGTGGGAGGATGTACTGGGTAAAAAGTAAATTTCCAGGTGCTGTGTGGACAGTAGTTCATGAATTTGTTCTGCAGTGGAATTAGTTATTCACTATTAGTACCCATGAAGCCATACTGCACTTAAATAAAAGGATGTAAAATCTATGAAAATGCAAAAGCAAGATATATCTTATCATCATAGTTCATATTTTATTTTAATGATTAACTCCATGAACAATTATAAATGCAGTGGAGACTGCAATCTGTCTACCTGCTAATGCATGGCTGATAGTTTTCTAATTTTATGCTAAGTAGCATGTATATAATTGGATCTCCAAGTATCTTTACTATAAAATTGGCAAGAAGTCCCATTTAGTAATTTTTCTGCACCTGTTTTATATTTCAGTGTTAGTTTGGTGTGTTTTGTTCGCGATTCTGTCTGGACCCTAATGCAGATATAGACTAGCCAAGCTTTCGTGCAGTCACAGAACGCTGATGATTCTCTGCCGTTGCCATCTCTACTCCAGTGTGAGGACACTGAAAATCTCATGCTTATTTGAGTTGTGCTGTTATTCCAGAGAAGTAGTTTAGGTTTCAGGAATGAATGAGTTAAAGGCAGCATTTGGATCAGTGTTGTGAAACTATATATTATCTATTGTATTTCCTTGGCCTTAAGTGGATTCTAGCATGGGATGAATTAGGTTGGCTAGATATTTTCTGCTGACTGTGATATCCCTGTTGAGCAGCTTTCCCAGTACGAATATATTTGGCCCTTCTTTTTTTTTCCCCACAAGCTATATCCCTGTATAAAAACAGCTTTATCTCTAAAGAGCAAATAACACCCAGTGCTCATAACAGATGCCAAGAAATGTTTCTGTTTTGATTTTTGAAAATAAAAATTCAACTGTGTTCAATAAAATTCAGAAGCCGTTTTCCTCTGTGGAAATTAAAGGAATCCAAGGAAGTCTAGGAAGATAGCGACCTTCCTAATTAAAGCGGTAGCAACTGCAGGAATCCGGTTTTTACAATCACCTCTATCTCACTGTGCTGAGAACAAAGCAGTCCTCCATTAATATTTTATTTTCTCTTTTCTTCCACTATAACAATGCTCTATGTTCTGTGAGAGCCCTGGAAAGACATGCAGAGCTATGTTAATTATGGTTTAAATAATTGACACTCTGATTGTGTTGTACTTTCCGAATTGTATGTGGCGTGTCACTGGTTCTACATATAATTACATCTATTCGCTGCCATCATTTTTCCCACTTACATCACGATATACAGTAGAGTACATTGCAAAATCCTATGCAGTAGCTAATAATGTCTTCACCAAATGACCTTTATTTTTAAGCACATGGAGTGAGTGTAGCAGTGGAGGCCTGATTGCCATCAGAGCTAATGCATGCATCCAGGAAGATCTATTATGAAACAGTTGGTGTCGGGGGAGTTGGGAGTCTGCATCAGAAGCACACTCGGAGTCTAAAGAGTGGGTATTAGGAAATTTCCAGTGTGGTCTGATGGTAATTCCTTATTTAACATTGCACCTAGCTTTTCAGCTTCTGGGATCCCAGATATTTATTATTTGCTGGTTTATAGATTTGTGCACTAGCTACTGGGATTATTAAGTACATGCAGCTATAGTACGTACAGTACCGTGCAACGGCGTAAACAAGCTTTTGAGACTCATCTTCAGGTGTTGACTGAGTCATTCTGAAAGCTTGAGTGTATGTACATGTTTGGAGAGTGAGTAACCAGCTACTTCTTGGAGTACTTCATTAGTTGACATGACTGCTGCAGAGCTGTTTTCAGTTCAGTGTTTGTCCAGCAAGCAGCTTATTTGAAAATTAAATCCTATCTCTTACGATGCAGCCTTAATGAGTGAAAAAATAGTTATGGTTTCTTTGAAAACCTCCATCCTTAGGTGTGATTACAGCATGTGTACGCTTGCTCGGAAATAGTGTGAGTAACTCCCTGCTAAAATGTACTCACTTTGGAGTTTGTTTCTGTCTGCTTTGCATGTTCATTCTACTGCTTGCAAATAACCTTCTGCCCAAGCGGAATTGATAAGGGAGAGAGTTTAGTGTTTGGAAAGGCTAAAAGCACAAATTATCCTCAGGCAACCTGGGAGGTTTCCTCTGATAACCACTCTAACAATTGCCCCTATCTGTGGTCTTACTTCTCTGTAAAAGTGAGGTGGCTTTACCCCTCATTGAAGGCAGGGAGATATGCAACTTCATGTTTACTGTGGAATAAGGATACGTGCAAAAGAAGGTACTGCAGGGTAGCTGGTGTTCTTATAAACCCACACCTTCACTTATGTTGTAGTAACTTGTCTATAGAACCAAACATTTAATGTTTTTATGATTCATATCCTAGTAATGATTAACTGAAAATGGTAGAGAGGATCAGTAGAAGCTGATTTTGGACCAGCAGTGACTTTCAGGGATCTCTTCAAAATAGTTGGAAAGGACTCAGCAAGGTCAGTTTGTACTTCAGAGTCTTCTGGAATTTGGGGTCCCTAACAGCAAGTGCTTGTTGTTCAATAACTGTGAATGGGTGGAGGAATGATACTACATCAATAGCAGGTACACCTTCAGAAAAATAGGGAAACGTTGAGTACTCCTTACAGAATATTTTTAAACTTGGAAACATAAAAAAAAAATTAAAACCACTGAGTTTCGTGTCATATGTAACAACTATGATGGCAAACTCCTGGAAAAACTGCAGGATGAAAATATTGGTAGTAAAAACAACCATTGTTATTGTATTGAGGGGAGAAGAAGGAAAAAAAAGGGGGAGACTGAATATTGTTTCTTTCTGTTTGGCCTGGAAGATTATTCAAAATGTAGGAAAATCAGGAATTGTAACCGTTTCTATGAAACAATAACACACCGAATGCTGTTGGTGTGTAAAAACCCCAAGTTTTCTGTGACAGAGAACACTGGAAGCAGGTATCTAGAAGTACCGTGGAAGGTGGTCTCATATGATATTAGGCTAGACACACGATACATCCCAGAACCCCCAAAATTTTACTAATGAGACAAGAGAAATGGAAGAGAAAAGCATTCTCTAGAAATGTCAGATGGGATTTTCAGAAGTATTTAGCAATAGTCTGTGTCTGGCTCGGCTTGGAAAGCTGTTTCGATTTAGGACATCGCTTGAACATTGTGGTTCTTTGCTGGTCATGCTGACGGAGCGTGAGTGTTACACAAAGCTGAGCGTCCCACATGTGGATGGGCTTAGGGACGTGCAGAAATGCTTTGTTTGAATTAAGGACCCTGTTCAGAGGCTTTCACACCCTGGCAGAGGTTGAAAAGGTTCATCTTGAAAATCAGGAATGTAACTTCTTACACTGATTTTTTTGTGTGTGTGTTTGTTTTTCAAGTAGTGCTAATCATATTCGCAATTGTCAAATATATATAAAAAAAGAACCATGCATACAAAATACTGTCCTTATTTTCCTATGCTGTGTTAGAACTGAGGATCTCTTATCTGAAAATGCTTTGTGTAGGTATGTGTAGGTTTACACTTAGGAAAGCAATGAAGGCTTTTAATCAACACAGGCAACTGTGTGGAGGCACAAGAGAAATGATGCTGGAGTGAAAATGTAAAGGAGGGGGTTTTTTTGTATTTTAGAAGTTTAGTACGCATGGTTAAAAAAATTAGAATGACAACTTGACAGAGTTTTAGTATATCAAAAATCAATGCAAACCTGCACTGTAAATTGAAAAAAAATCTTGCTTGCATATTAGGGATAAGTATAAGTCCTGTTTTCATCTTGTTTTGCCTTATTCCTTGGTGTCATTACCAAAACATGTATTTCAGTGCATTAGAAAACGTAATTTGAGTCAACTGATACCTGAATGAGTTCTGGGATATATGTCATTTCCTGTGATGTTGAACACAGAGAATTGATTTCAAATGTATATTTCTGGATTATGGTGAAGGGATCAAACCTAACTCTTATGTCTGATGGTTGAATTTGACCTGCCATACTACTGGAGCAGAATTCTGTAGGATGGTAGCTGTGACATATGAATGCCATATCTGTATATTAATTTTGTCCCATTAAGGAGAGCTAGGGGAGAAAGTGGTGGATCAGTAATGATCAATATTTACGACACATATGAAGGCACATCAGAAACTTGTGAGAAACTGTTTCCCTTAGTTTTCCAGAGCTAAGTCTGGAATGTGTAGTTCTCTACCACTAGTGTGCATTTGTTGCTTCTATTGTGGTGTTTGTGTATTTTACACGTTTCACACAGAAATCTTTTATGAGTGTGTGTTCTTATTTGCTGTGTGTCTCAAGTCCGTAAATGTATTATACATATTGTCCATCTGGATTCAATATTGTCATCTTTTAGGGGAACAAACTTCCCTTTCTCCCTTCCAGTATTCTTGCATTCTTCCCAGCCTGGGTAACACCAGTCACAATTCAGAAAGTACATGAGCAGCAAAGTACTCTCCTCTCAGAGGAACGTGGAATTGCCTGAGTTTAGTTGTCCCCTTCTTTGACAGGATTAAGTTTTATTGAAGTTCAGATGAGTAACTGATGAGCTCTTGTTTACTAGTCTTAAATGGAAAGCCTTCTAGACTTGCTTGGTATCTTTACAAGTCCTGAAAATATTTCTTTCCGTTCTCTCAGATGTACTTTTCAGCATTTATTGTGAACATGCAAACATTTTCTAGTTATATTGTTTTAATGGAGAAGCAGCCATGAGTGATGTAATTCTACATTGTCATTTTCATTTTCTATGCAGCTGTTGCAAAATTAAAAAGCTGTAAAGTTACAAATGGCTTCATACGAAACAATACACAGCATGGAATTTCCTGCTGGTGGTTAAAATAATACAATTACTTTTAACAGATGAAAACAGTTAAGGATCCAGAGCAGGTCTCTATTTAAAAAAAAGAAAAACCCTTTCTTCTGAAAGTATCCTTTTAAAATATTTGCTTGAAAACAATGGGAAAACAATCTTGGCATAGAATATTGTTATTCTTTTGGGGTTTTGGCATACAACACAGATCAAGAAGAATAATCAGAGTGGCAGGTAAGAAGCTGGTAACAGAAAAGCTTTATTTGAGCACAATTCACCAGACGTACGTCTTAGTTTATTCCTGTACCCATCTGCAGCGTAAAACAGCCATATGCTTAGAGACATCATTGTGTTTTCTCTTTTTTTCTCCCCTGCACCAAAAAGAAAAGTCATTAGCTTTGACAAGAATGGTGCATTTCATAGTAATTACAAGGGAGCGCAAAACAAAACCAGGCCAGTTTCACAATGTCCATGAGTGTCCTAATGCACCAAAGAATGTTTTTACATTCTGCTAGAGGGAAACTGATTAATTGGTTCTTTGTAACTCCAAATTGAAATCACGGTGTAACCGGGTTGTGCTCAGCACAGTAAGCCTTTGGGGATGCCAAAGTTTGGACAGGAGTCTGGGACACAGAGGAGGCGCAGAACTATTGTGTTCAGTGAGCTGTGAAAAGTCATTCAGAAGAGAAACACTCAGCATCCTTTATTTATTTGCATTGAAATATTTATCTGTGATGTGAGGCATTCATAATAGATTGTCAATCTCTTGTGCCTTGTGATGAATCTGGGTGTCTTGCATCGAATTCTAAGTATTTACTTCTGTGAATAATTTCATAATCATCACATTTCCAACCTACGAATGTTCCCAGATTGCTGGATCCAAGTAATCTTTTTTTTTCTTGCCCTACGAAGTGAAATATCAAACCTTTAATTTTATATTTAAAAAAACAATTCACCTGCCTAAATTATTAATTTTTCTACTTAGAGATTAAGACTCAATCAACCTGAAAATTCATGTCTTGCTGCTCTTTCCTGATAATTGAAGGAAATTATTTATGTAGCATAGATTAATATTGTTCCATGTTCTACCTGACATTCCAGATTAAAGTATGACTTTGAAATAGAGATGGGTTGGGACTGAAATACCCTATACAATCACTCTAGTACTTGGAAGGCAATGTGTTAGGTTCTTAGTACCCAAGCTCACAAAGGAGGTCAATTTTCACTTCCATCTTGTTACATGCTGGGTGGAAAGGAGAGAGAAATGAGCTTGGAAGACAAAAAAAAATAAACAACAAAACCGAAAGAGAACAAGGGCATGATAACAACGAGCACTGTGCACCTTTGACCATGAGCGCTGACTTGCAGGGGCAGGGATGGCATGGGAACCCTGGTTTTGGTAGAAAGACAGCCAAGTCTCTTTTCAAGCTGCATCTAACACCATCATAGCCCCCACTGAGCTATAGACTGATATAGAGAAGGCTCTCTGTTTTTTCATTGTAGTGGGACAAGCAAAGTCTCCAAAAATACCTGGAGTAACCCTTGGCATTTCTGGCATAACTACGGGCTGTTCTGTAGGGTAGAAGCTATGCTGGCCCACTAGTACTAGAGGGTCTCGTCTGTTTTTTGTGAGTGAACTTCTCTCAGCCTTTTCCTTTTTCTTTCCTCTTGGATTGAAAAAGGAGCTTGGAGACAAGAGGAAAGAAGGCAGTTTAAAGCAAGTTGGGCGGTGCTACCCCAGAACACAAAGGGTGGAGGTGTATCTGTTCACTGCTGGCATGCAGCCATCATGGTTATCAGCTTAATAGCATAACTTCACAGGAAGAATTATGCTCGTGACCTTCTGCTCCAGCAGCACAAGCTTCTATCACTTGAGCTAAAGGAGAATCTCCATTAGTAGTTGCTTATTGTCACGGGGCACGTATCCCTCTCTTGGGCCAACCACTTATAATGACAAGATATCATAAACACTCAAGCAGCTCTGATTTTGTCCAGTAGAGGGAAGTGGATAGACACAAACACTAACTCAATATGTTAGAGATATCATCAACATGTTAACCACATCATGCATGATTGGCAAAAAGCGTAACGATTGCAGAAGAACCTTGAGTTTCTCATTGCTGCCAAAACTTCTGTATTGACTAAGCGTTGTTTCCACTAGAATTGCTGCTTCTTGCACGGTCACCGTTCGTTGAATTACAGAGCTACCAAAAAAGAATAATCTGGATCACACATGAGTTTACCTTGTTGCTGAAAACAACATGTTACTGTGCTATAAGCAACACTCATCAAGTTAAATTTTTTAAATTAGGCTCTTGAGGGAAGACTTGAAAAGTATCTCTGAGTGAGAGCTGGTGATGAGTTGCATTTTGAAAATAGGTGCCTTTTTCCTTGGAAAGAGGAGCGGAAGAGGTAATTGGGTACTGCCACAGAACTCCTCCAAAGTGAGAACACCAAAGCATTTGGATGTTGGATTTCCACTTCAGCGTTGATCAGTATTTCTTGGGTTACATGATAAAAGCAAAATATTTCAGAACTGGCTCTTCTCTAGACTGCTGTTTACTTGCTTACACTAGCCCAGTGGCTGTTCCCTGGGAAGAAGGCAGTTATTAAACTTAGAATTGCCCCTTGTCAGCTGTGCAGGTACTACCTACCCAGTAGGAAAAAGAAGGAAAGCTTTTGTCAGCTTTGGAGTCATGTCTGGATCATAAGTCCTTTTTAAGATGGCCTTAAAGGCAAAGATTTAATAGCAGTAGTCACACTGCTGTACGGGGAAAACATGACCAACCATAGCCAATATTCCCAAGCATGCTGACAGACAATTGTCAGCCCAAGCTTTCTCTGGAAAGCTTTCTCTGTCCTTTGGAGCAGTCTTCTCTTTTAATGACAAATGATTCTCCACAAGGTCCACCATCTCCTTTCCTCTCCATTGCTTTAGTTGGAGTGTCCAAATTTTAAGGATGCCAACCGGCTTGTCACCAGCCTGTTCCAGAGCCATTTCCCCTCCCACAACTTTGGCTATTTCTCTTCTTCATCCCTTTCTATACGAACTCTGAAGTCCCTGTAGAGGTTTCATAACGTCCTGAAGCCTTCATCAAATGGTAAATTGGTATTCTGTTAGGCTGTCAAAAAGGATTAGAAGGAGGGATCTATTGTCCTTCTTATTCTCATTCTTTAATGACAGGTTACATTGCCAGCCTGTCCACTAAATCACTTCAGGCAAGGACTAATTTACCTCTTCATACCAAAGTAGAGAGGAACCAAAAAAAAAATCTCCCACTTAGGACGTGAATTGAGAATTTAGATAATTCCTTTGCTACTGTAGTTTTATTTTAAGAGTTAGCATTTTATTAACATGAAAATATGTATTACCCCCTGACTGCTTTTTTCTTTTGTTTTGACAGTATATGTTCACACATTTTAGGTAATTGTGAAGCTTGAAAACTACCTACATTTGAGAATTTCATCAAAATCGTGAAGAATTAATGTTTTGATGAATGCATTTTCATAGAGAAATGTTGAACTAGTTGTATTAGGATCTTATTCTTTATCAGGGATATCTCTTTCATCCTCTCGAAAGGAGCTTGAGTTTAGCTGGAAGCTAAAGATGCTACCTTTACCAGCAGGATTTTCACCTTTACATGTCTGGGGGGATCTCAGGTTGCATCGCTGCTCATGGGTGGAAACATGAAGACCGATACATACATGCTCTGAGATGGAGTCCTTAGAGAATGAAGGAATGTGTATCGTAGTGTTAGAAACCTGATTGTAATCTCAGTGCTGTTTGATTGGGGGCTACTTCCCCATGTCTAGGGGCATGACTGGTCTTCAAAGGAGAGAGGGAGGGGAAAAAAGATTACAATATCTACAACTGGCTTGATCCAACCCCAAACCTCCCTTTCTGTGCTTCTCACTTCCATGTTTGGAGTGCGGGCAGAATGACATGGTTAATGCAGCTCTTTGTATCTTGCCATCGTAGCGACATATGCAGCGATGGGACAGATCGGGTTAATTTCAAGAATGTGACTGGCAAATATAAGGGCTGAGCAGGCAGCCCTGATTGCACCGTCCTGATTGCACACGCAGAGCTCAGAGAGTTCAATGAGCGTTAATGCTGTGCCGCATCCTGCAAGACCAAGATGAATGCCACACATTTCCAAGTAGAAGAAATTCTGTATAAATAGGACATTCAATTATTTATGAAGAGACTCTAAGTCAGTGATTAATTAGCATTTTAAATATGGTTGATTAACACATTAACCCTATTTTATGAAAACTCTTTTAAAAGATACATATTACATGTGCTTCCATTTGATTTTCACATTTCTGATGTCTTTCATCTGTTAGATTGCTGTGTCCTATAAGACTTTCTAGAACGTTTAATTATTTACTTTACAAATGCAGGATGTTATAATGATATTTGTAAAGAAAAAGCTAGGATAATGAATATACAATACAGTATTAGCAGCTTCCCCAACTGTTGACAGGAGGTTAGGGGGGTATGGGTGGAGGAAGAAAGAAAATCAAAACAAGATAATAATGTTGCACTAGATGTATACAAGTGAATATGCAATAAGCATTGGGAATAGCGTACAAAAGCAATAACATAATTTAGCATTCTGTATGAAAGAACTATCTTAGGTGCTTTTGTCTGCATTGAAAGTAATGTTTGGAAGCCTTCTGCTGGAAAGCAGAATATAACCTAGAAACTGTTTACATTATCAGTTACAGAAGAAAACATTTACTTGTTTAATAATCAGTTATTTATTTCTATTATTAATTATTCATCCATCTCTCAGCAATTGCTAGCATACTAGCTGCTATTGTACCAAGGGCTGGGATTTACCTGCCAGACCTAACGATGATGAGAAGTTTCTAGTATATGAACATAGACCTTATAAATAAAAGAGAAAGGAGAAAAAGTTCCCACCCCCCTGTCAGTAGCTCAGTTAATTTTAAACTGTTTGTTTAAGTGCAGATTGATCGAGTTACAGAGTTGCCTAATAACCTAAGGTATCTCTTTCCTGTATATTTTGCCAGCAATCTACATACTGTCTCACGTAATAAAGTGAAATTATGCTGGGAGTGAAACTGTCAGAATTGGCTTTTTTCCGGAGGTTTCATCTCATGACACACTGAATGCTGAAAACATTCAGCCTTCAGAGCAACCCAGCAGCTCTTAAGGGTCCATATTTTAAGTAGGCACCTGCTCCTCTGCGGTAAATACAACAATCAGTATTCTTACGTGAAGGCATAGGCTTGAATATTTTGTATAATTGGCTCTGTCCCCATGTCTGTGAAAGTATATCACAACTGCCAGCATTAGAGTTGACTATTTCCTCCCTAGGCTGCGAAGGGCAAAAAGCCTTGCAAAGATGACTTCACACTGTGCTTGGAATTTTCCAAAGTTAAGCTGCACGTAAAACAAAAGAGAGGGGAAGGTGTGATACCGAAAATCGGTCAGCCAGCTCTTCAGCTGAAAAATGGCTTATTAGCAGGGAAATTGTTAAGGTGCAGTATAGATTCATGGACCAAGGCAATTGAGAAAGGATATAGTTGGCAGTTCCTCCCTATCTTAGTCAGTGAGATTATTTGTGCAGCATGAGAAACACTTTGCAGTATGCTTCTTGTATGAGGTGTACTTGTATACTGGGTACTTCCATGTTGCTTGTGTAGGTAACTCTTAATGTCGTCCTGCTACTCAAGTCTAAGGGCCTGATTCTTCTCCAGAAATTCCTCCTTTTCAAGTAACATTACTTTGCCATCAGAGCTATTCCTAACCTTCATAGTATTGTCTTTGATATCTGAAAAAACCAGGGACTTAAATTTTTCATTTGCTTACTTCTGCTTTAGGCCTGGAAATACAGGCTAACCTATTTCATTTTTTGACTGCAAGATTATGCCTGTGGAGGTGGTCTCATCCAAGTGAAGGTTCCTATCTATCCAAACTGGGAATTGGAGTCTCTGGATGAGGTGCGTGCTCTAGGGGACTCTCTGCGTGGGTATGTGATTGCTACATCAGGAGACTTGTGGAGCAAGTTCGGTGAAGTCATTACGATGATATCATTGCTGGTAGCTGTTACTTTACATTACTAGTGGCCATTACTGTAATCTAAATGGACATTGGGAGAAGATTATGGTGAAAGGTGCTAATGGCTTGCACATTAGAGGTCATTAACATATAAGCACCCAGGATGAAAGTCTATGTACAAAGAGTTAAATAAATTGTGCAGCAGCTTCCCCCAGGGAGTCATTAAAGGTATTATGCAAGTTTAAGTACTCTTCTTTATCTAGGCTATTAGACCTTTCAAACTAGGAGGTCTAAAGGAAGAGCTTCTGAGTAGTGGTTTTCCCAGGTGTAAAATCAACCCTGTGGGCTGAGGCTGAGGGGTGGTGGGTGAGTGAAAGAGGATGTATAGTTTGAGCAGGTAGATCTGTCATATTTTTCAAACGCTGGAGCAAAAAACTGCAAAGTGTGTGCAGTGTTTGGGTTCAAGGGAAGAAGGTACATCTTTTAGGGCTTTGCTTTGGAATATAGTTACCCACCTCATCCTGAGCTGGAGAGTTTGCTGTATTATTGCAATATTTTGTTTCACTCTCTATTTAAAAAAGGAAAAATCTAGTAAACTAACAATATGCAGAGTGCAAATATTCTAGCAATGTGAGTATCTGCTATCATAAAGATTTTCCAATACTACTCATGTAAAACATTAGGCTTTGCCAAAATCCTACTGTTTTCACTCACCAGCTTGAATAAATAATGGAAGACAGGAGTAAGAGAAAAGGGAAATAAATTCTTCCTCTCAGCTGAGGCTCTCTTTGCAGAGATGTGTATTTTCTTTCTCCAGTATGCCTCGGGAGCTCATAGTAAAAGTAATTCAGAAACTTCAGCTAGCACACAAGGCAGCAGCACAGCTTTATTGTGGGAAGGATCCACCTTACCGCACAGCAGTGTGTGCTCCCTGCTTGTTACAACAGCTCTCTATAGGTTGGAGTTTATTTTCAGGCCTTTCCACTCATGAATGACCAAGTTATCCATGCAGCAACTGTGGCATATCTAACCAAACCGAAATTAACCAAGAGTAAGGGATTTTGTATTTATGAGCCTCACTTGAATTATCTGATTTAAGGTATATGGCAGAGTCAAATTTATTTGCAGAAAGTTTGCAAGGCTTGTGTTTGTACAAAAGGGTTTCTACAAGAAGAAGATAAGTCATTACTAAAGATAAGCCATTATAACAAGAATAAATCCAGAGTGTAAAGCGGTAGGGCACTAAACCAGAGCCCGGTTGTTAAGGATAAGAAATAAATTCCCTTTGGAATGTATGAATCTTGAGTTGTGAATGCTTACTATTCAAGAATCTTGGTCCCAAGTCCTCAGCACAAGTCTTGGGGTATGTAGCCAGAGCATGACCAGCTCCAGTCTCGCCCGAGGGACTGTTTCCCTTCCAGTGCAGGATGAGCCCACAAGCTCGTTTACACCAAGTCTTGTGCTGAGGTGAAGTGAGGATGTTGCCAAAGTGGACGCACTGGCCCAGAAGGGTTTACCTTACCGTTTGGGCATAAACTTCAATGCTTTAATGCAACTGTGTGATTAAGGCGTCGACTGGAGAGGAAGAGGACAGTGTGAGAATATTTCCTCAGGTTTCTGTCAAGGAGGGTTCATAGTAGCAGAAAAGAAATAATTTGGATTTTGTGCTACAGTGTCTTTAGTCTTCAAAGGCTGCAAATCCTGTAATTAATTGACAGGTAGAAAATAGGCTGTACAGAAGTTAATTCACTAGGGACTACAATTGCTGCGCCCGTGCCCTCAGTGCCTGTTACAGTCCTGATCCAAAGTCAGTTGAAGCCAATCGATCAGGCCCTAATTGCACACTGATTAGTATCGCTGCGCTTGGCAGCATAGTAAATCTCTAAGAATTAGGAGTCACTGTGTTTTTTGGAGTAGTTCTTTTCACCATTATGTGTGACTGATAACTTGCAGTGAGATTTAAACACAAATATCACATTATTGAGAGACAACACTGTGTAATTGTTGCCAAGATAATAGATGAAATAGCTCATCTTCCACTAGAAAAGTTTCAAAGGCTGAAAAGTTTCAGACAGGCGTCTTTTGCAGGTGTAATGAAAGGATCAGCATGTATTTCCCCCAAAGGCTTTCATTTTTCAGTTTTATCCTTAAGAGAAGCCAGTGGCGCTTCCTGGGTATTGTCATTGACTAAGGCACAAAAGAAAGAGAAAAAAGAAACAATTGATAAAAAAAATGAAATAAAGAAAAAGTGAATCAAAACATGACTTCTTGTTTTCAAGAAGAAGGGCCAACTTTTACTTTATAGTAACAGCTTTGAGATCAGCAGCTGTGGGATTACATGGCAGAGGTTTGTAAAAAAAATCAATAACTGCTGCTGTTTGGAGAGAAGGAAAGAAAGGACAGCTAACTAGACCAGATTGTAACAGTTCTGCAAGCAGTCACAATGCTCACCTTACAACAGCGCAGCCCTGCAAATTATTAAATAATAAATCACAAAGTCGAACAGTCTTGGGTGGACAGAATGCGTTTGACTGTAAAGCAGACAGAGGCCTATGAATTATTCACATCTCAAGCAAAGATAAAACAAGCAGAGAAGAAATGAGAAGAATTCTTCCAAACAGGTTCTCCTGTACTGAAATATACCTTTTGATTACTGATACATATTTGGGGATTCAACCGGTCAAAGTCATGCCAGAACTAAGAAGAAGGAGACAACTGCAACCTAGGTTTAGTGCTATGGGAAAATCCTGGCATTAATAAGTAACTTCAGAAGTAATGCACCTGTGAAATATCATTTTGCAACATTAGTATGTTGGCAATTAAGGGGGGAAAATGGATTTTGGAGCATAATTGTCAGAGAAGTGTCAAGATCTCAAGTATTTATCTTTAATTTTGTGAGTTAAAACTTTCTAAGAGCTTATTTTAATCAGAACGGCAAGCTGAAAGCTGAAAATCTGCTTATGAAAATGGTGGGAATCTTATGTTTTGATAACTTTAAATATCTGACTTAGCTGGAATGGGAGGAAAAGAGTTAAAGCTGATCTTCAATATAAAGACAAGAAAGAAAAGCAGAATTCTCTGTTCTGGACTGTGGTTTTTTTATTACTGGTTTATAACATTTAGGTTATTTGAACATAGCTAATGTCTATGACTTACAGAGGAAACAAAATCAATCAAAACACTCATATTCCTTTGAAGTTTGGGTTTGTTGGTTTTTTTTTCCTCAGCAGATTTTCAGGTTTCCTACACTGATGCACAGATATAGTGGGAGAAAATATGTAAGGCCAAATCCTGCTGACACGCAGTGCGTAACACTCTTAGGGATGCATTGACAATGTGACTTCAGAATCTGATCCATTCGATATTCCCACAGAGATAAATGATTTTAAAAGGGCATTTCCCCCCCAGATTTGCGTGGTTTAAATTATGATCTTTGTTTCAAACCCAGTCTCTTAAAATTGGATTTATATGTATAGACAGTAGCGATGTCTTCTTTATGATGGGTGATGTGGTGTTATAAAGGATGGAAATGTACTGCTGATGAGCCTAATGCTATCTGAAGCCAGAGAAAACCATCCATCCTTCAGTCTTTGCTTCTTGAAGACCAAGTCAGTGAGCAAGCCTACTTTTGGGAACCTTTCCCGTGACTGACTTTGTGCGTTACCACATTTAGGGGCAATGCTGGAGCTGGTGTATCTCACCTTTCAATCTGTTTGCATGTTGCTGAAGGCGTTTGTGTTATTACACAATGAAGAGTGCAATGAAGAGAAAAAAGGAGAAGGACCTCACTCAGGGGAAGACATAATTGCAGGATGTGCACTGGAGTCCCACCGACTGGTTGGAAACGTGCATGTGCCAGTAACTGGAAGCAAATGCTCTCAGCTTTCTGAGCATCAGCTCTGCCAGCGTCTGGGCCTGTGAGAGTTTCCTGTAAAGGTGTGCCCTGATAAGGAACAGAGTTGCTTTACTAGTGTAGCCGCTGCAGACTGCAAGCACAGACGAGAAGCAGCACCCGGCAGCTCCAAGGAGGGGAAGTCTGGTTTGGAGTATGAAGGTGGGGCCTCCCTCCGCACGCCTCCTCCAGGGTCAGTCCCCTCGTGCCTGTTTATTCCCAGCCCGCAGTCAGTCCTTTTATCTGAAACATGTAGAATTGTTCAGATCAGTCTTTGGAGTCTCCTGATTTCCTGCACTCCAGGCAAATCAATATCAACCTGCCTGTGCTCTGGCAAAGGCTGGGTCCAAATCCTGCTCTTTGGCTTCCAGACCTGCAGCTTCCCCAGCTTTTCTCTGCGAGCAGCTCTGAGCCTCTCATCTTGCTCCCAGCTGCCTTCACACGTGAACCAAGTGTCCTCTTGTGCCGGTGTCTGAGCTTCCCTGAGTTAGAGGGTTACCAAGCCAGCTATGAGTTGATTTTCACAGAGGTGAACATCACAGGGCTACAGTAAGACTGGGGAGGAAGGTATGAATTGTAATTCAGAAGAGTTTTGGAAGGGATGGAAATGATCGGTAGTAATACAGGGCTAAAAGTGACGTACAGCAGAGCTTGAAAGGAACAGATAAGAGGCTTTGACGTGATAAAACCAAATTTAAATCAGTGAATAAAAGCAACTTAGAAGATAAATGGCCAATATAGCCAGCTGTGAGAAGGCATTACTGCAGAGCTTTGTGTAGCCTGTTGGAGAGGGGTGGGTTGAAATGAGACACCTTAGTGACCGAGATGAAGGGAGACGTAAAGTATTAGTAGCTCTAGAACTGGCAGCTGGAGCACACACAGCAAGCATCTGAAGGGTGCTGTTGCATCTGTGGAGCAATGGAAGCTTCACTTTGGTGTAGCAGAGCTAAGCAGGTGCTTTGCTGGTACCTGCTTGCCAGCAGGCAGCAAGTTATGCGTCACAGAACTGCTTCCTCAGGTATTTCACGTAAGCATTCAAGTATTAGAAGTAGGTTTTGTATAGAAGCTTCAGTTCCTAAGAGTCACAGATTGCTGAACAACAGATGACCAATGGAAGGTGTATGATAAACCAGAGGATATACTGTGCTGGTATTGTCTAAATATTTCAGACAGACAACTGGTAAGTTTAGCAGAAACTAAAGTCAGTCTGGTTCCTGTACATGGAGCAGCATAAATAGAACCTGTACGTAGCAGCGTTTTGTTCAGAGCCTG
>NW_009693103.1:70000-71943 GCF_000703405.1 Apaloderma vittatum | reverse complement strand
AGCAGGAATTTTCAACCTTGCTTTAAATTACTTGATTAGATTTGCCAAGAATCAGGAAATTTACACTGAAACTGGCAGTAGTGGTGGGGTGTTTTTCCTCTACAGTACTTACGAGAGAAGGATACTCCTTTTCTTTTGCAGAAGTCAAAGAAAAATTAGTTCCTAACAGAACCTTCCATTTCGATGTGCCAATGCTGTCGATACGTAAGTTCGGCCTGCATAAATCAGAGAAGAGTATTTTAGGTGTATATTTTGCCCTACATGCTCAATCTTCTATACTACACTATCTATAGTATTAAGATTTTGGTAGCAGCGGGTTAACTGTTGGGTTTTTTCATTAAACAGTAAAACAATAGAACTTGACCAAAGATATTTTGAACTTCATTTTTTTAAATTTTTTTTTTTAATAGCATAAGGCCTCTTTGCTCCACATACATGCTTTTGTTTAGGAGTAAATATTACTGTTTCTTCCTTAGTCTTCCGGTTTAATTGAATGTTGCCAGTAGATGCTTTCTGTCTTTGGGGCATTATGCAGAGAAAGTACCAGCAATGTAAGCCTTAGTTCTGCTGAAGCAGGAACTGCCTGATAAAGAAAAGGTGAAACTTGTTTTAAAATGTTTCATTTTATACTTTAAAAAAAACCAAAAAAGTGAGCACCTGCCGAGTGTGCTCTGGTGATTTCTACCAATTAAAGAGTTGTGAAGTGGATATTAGAAGATTATTTATAATACTGTTATATAATGGCTTAGATGGACTGCACTGGAGAAATTAACATGACAGAGGGATGGAAATCATATTAGAATTTGGACTTACTTGAAAGTCGATGAAATTATATTTAAAAAATACCATTCAGAATAAACACTAATGACATGCCTTTTTATTGATGTTTAATTCAGAAAAGAACTTAATGCATGCCTTGAAAAGCAAAGAAGGAGGACTGCTTTATGCTTAATAATTTGCTTAAACTGAATTTCATACAGGAAATTAATTTTCTCCTAACAAGTAGATGAGTTTCTAGAAGGGAAAAAAGTCACGATATTAGCTTCTTTTTCTGAGTACTAGTGCTCTTCACTATGTTTAAAATACTAAGAACTGGTTGGGTGAATGCAGTTGGAAACTTTTGGAGTGAACACCCTCTTTTCCACTTTGGTTTTTGGGAAAGCGGTTTGCTTCTGACCGCCCTAAGAAGGGATGAGCATGGCCGTGGCATTGCAAGGGTTGGCAGAGATCCCACAACCCTCGTAAAGCACAAACCCCACGATCTCTTGTAGACCACAAAGTCCAGTGTTTGCCGTGGTGTACTCTCCAGATCTATGCAACTTAATAGATGTAAGATTTTTAGAGTGCCAACTTAGCCAAAATCTATGATTAGATTCTGTTTCTAAATCAAGTGTTCTTTGATGGTTTTACACACACAGACACAGACACAGGCACACACACACACACACACACACATATATATATATATATTACTCATACATCCATGTAAAGCTCTTCTGCAACACAGCTCCCTGCTTCACTGCAAAGGGCAAGGAATTGGATAATTATGATAAATTCTCCAGCCTGATCTGGTAGCTGTAAGTAAAGCTAAAAGATCTAGACTAAGATAACAGGAGGAGCGAAAAAAGAAATAAAAAGAGGAGAATCAAATAATTCTGTGCCAGCAAAGGATGTCCAGTTTTACTACTTTTTACTTTCTTCTGGCAAATAAAGGCATCTCTATTCTTCTCGAGGAAGTACTGGTGCTTTGCTAATGCCTCTGATGTGTTGTCTTCAAAGCAAAACCCCCGGCCTCTGTAGCAAGCGGGCTGCACACGCTGCAGAGCCTGGGCACGTACTCACTTGCTCTCACCGTGGTCACCGATATATTTTTTTTTAAGTTGAAAATATTGTTTAGGGCCAAGCAAGGCATTTCTTGGGTTCAAAGCAAAGCAACTTGTTCT
>NW_009693103.1:0-65000 GCF_000703405.1 Apaloderma vittatum | reverse complement strand
GGCAGAATTTGCTATTGAAATAAGAGAAAGTATTTCTGAAATCTCAGTGGGTGAAAGTCGCCCCTGGAGGCAGGACAAGGCCCATGTGTGATGTGTCCAGGGATGCTCGGGTGCCTGGATTTGTACTTGCGTTGCGAGGAGGGTGGAATATCGGCCTCGCCAAATAAAATACAGCTCACATCTGTCCATATACAGTTCTGCATCAAGGTGCTGGTACTCGTGTCTCATGGGAAGCAAAGTGATTTTTAGCTTTTAAAAATAGAAACAGAATAAAAGTTTGACCTATTTTAAAAAGATTCAATGAAAAGAGAAACAATTGTCATGTATTAAATACCATTAGAGTAGAGACTGAGGGAATTAAGGGGCTGGGGAGTTTTGCTTCCTCCCAACAATGATTTTTGCCGTAATTTTACTCGCATTTCAGGAGGCAAATGCAGACGAGAAGTGCGTGAGGCTTGGTGGAGATTGCGGGGGAGTGTGACTGGGGGGAGCGCTGCCTCTGATCCCTACAAGCGCAAGTTGTGCATGGCGAGGACAACAATAGCAAAGGGTCCTGCGCCGTCCACCTTCAGCGGGGCTGTCGTTTTGATCTACCCGTCCGCCCTGTGTAATGCTCATCATCTCCAGGCGCTTTATGCCTCAGCCACACAGAAAACCCCATCTGCTCCATTTAATGATTTCTGTTTGATGAATTTTTCTGTATTCATAAAGGGAGATGCTGTCACAAGGGACAGCCTCAAGCACACCCACCCCTACAATCTTTATCAGGCTCTCAGCCGTAATCATTCAGGCTCTGCTCCTAATATAGCCCGAGCCCTGCAGAACTGGGGGTTCGCTGGCAGCAGGCTTCTGCTTCCTTCATAAACTGTAATTCTGATGTTGCAGGTTTAATTAAGTACGTGGCAGTTAATCAGCCACTGAAAACAGGAGCCTCCACTGGGGAATTACCTGAGTGAAAACAGACCAAACATGAAGAGGCTCCCTTGAAACTCTAGCGCTCCCACTTCGACGGTGAAATGGAAAGAAAGTTATCAAATAAAATCTGTTTGCTTGTGGCTGCACTGTGACAGCTTTGTTAGTCCTAACAGATGACAAGGATTATTCAATCAATATAGATTTACCCTGAGAGTTTTGCTGTTTTCAGACACCTCCAGGAAAATGACAGCCATTAAATATGTACAAAGGCCAGTCCGGGGCCTATGGCCTCTAGCTTTAAGCTGCTGCCTTTTCTGAGTTATGTCAGGATCAATTTTTTCTAATAGATATCACTTATCCTACATGATAATCAGCCTATCATAGTCCATTGATTACATGACAGCCTGATTTAGGTCTAGTCTAGAAGATAAGAAACACAGAGAAATCTCTTGCCTGGATCGTCAGGGAATTAAAATCGTCTTCCGGAACCTTCTCCTGAAGTTATTTAATACGCACTGAAGCCAAGGGAGCTGCTTTGCCCAGTTGCCCTCTCTTGTGCATCACCCTAGCTCCCGTGTAGCGCCCTGGAATAGCTGAGAGCTACAGCTGAAGGCTTGAGTCCACTATCTGTATGTTGTCTCATTTAGGGAAAGGTCATCTGAGCTGATCCTCTTGGTTAGCACTGGTCGTCGTTCAGTAATGTTCCAGTAATCATTTTGAAGACACTGCTGGACCCGATCGCATCATATTTTGGGAGATCCGGTTTGGGACTGAGTCAGGTGAGCACTAGATATGGTCAGACAGAAACTTGCCAAACTGCAAAGACAGCTGCTGTTACGAGCCAAGTGTGAGACGACATCTTCCTTTCACATGACTCCAAATATCATGTTTCTATTTGTATTGACAATGTTCTCTTGAGATATCTTGCTGCTAGTGCTACTGTGTTTATTGTGGTGCTGTTTTTCTTGATATTCGAGAAGGCTCGAGGAAGGTGTTTGTGTCTGAAACGTCTAGAAGGCCATTCCAGTGCTCTTTGCTGAATGAGAACAAGATTGTGGGGGTCATATTGGTGAAAGCTAGGGAAATGCCGTCCTTCGCCAGAGAGACTCTTGTAAAGGATCCTTTAAACTGTTACCTAGAGATAGACACAAGTTTGTGCTTCCCATCAGGTCTGAAATTGATCTTGTATGTCTTCTTCTATAGAACAGTCTCCTCCCTTTAGGTCTCTGGAACCTACTGGAAGTTGTGCAGAGATTTGACAGAATTCATCATTTAAATATGACAAAGATTTGGCTAAATGTAGGATAGTGTGTTTCCTTGAGTGGTTCTGAAAATTGTGGGTAGACATCTGAAACCACACCAAATGGCCTGACGTGGCTTTTTTGAATAAGTAATTGCTACAGTTGCCACATGGCAGGGATACAAGTCCCAAATGAGAGGCAAAGTGTCTGTACATAATAAACATAGTTTACTCTGTGAAATTTACCGTTTGTAAACATAAAACATAAACAAGTTTCAGCTCACGAAGGTACATGGATTTGTAGGTTTTCTTGGTCAAACATACAATATATATACACAATTATACATCTAGTAATATTTTGCTTCTAACTTACGTGAAGAGAAATATGTAGAAGTGCATTTGGTAGTAGACACAAACTACAAAAGTAGTGATTTACATTCTGTCTTTTCTGTTTAGAATGTGATATGCTACAGTTGTCCTTCCATGTATTAGAAAACCTTGATTTTTCCTGTGCAGGGCTTTGTATTCTTGAATTTTCAAAGGCAAGCAGAAAAGCAGTTGTATGTGTGTTTTACATATTTCTGGCTACCAAGTTTTGAGACATAGTGAGATAGCATAGAAAGCTTCTACTTCCTGATAGTGAAGAAAAAAAGGAGAGAAAAATTAGACCTGTCTACTATGCTTCTATTTCAATATGCTTCTGTTAAAGTTTTTAACTCTTTGCTCATTCAGATTCCAAACTGACAGTGGAATAGTGTTCAGAGCAAAATAAAAAGTTTTATATCCAGATGTGTAGTTGGAATAGCTACCAGATCCATTTGTCATTATTGCTTTTTGCATACAGTCTGGTCTTAAGATTCCTTCATCTTTCAGTCTGTGCTTCTAACCCAGAGTATAATAATTCTCAGCCTTACTGACAATTTTATTATGACTATAGATCAAATATATATGGGAGTTTTGATGGCTTTTTTTTAAACTAGTTTGTTTTTGCCACAAAACAATTTGTAAACATAGCAGAGCTCTGATTTCAGAAAGAGGAGGTTGAGAAATTGATTTTATTATGTTAAAGAGCATACTGGTGTTCACTGGGGAGCCTTTGGTTTCTCTTTTAAGGCCCAGTTACATTTATTTTCTTTAGGTTTTGCCATCTTTTTTTATGTGTTTATTTGGAAATGTAAAAAAAGATCAAGGTGTTCTAGATCACATCAGTGTATGAGAGGTGATAAAACTGTACTATATTAAGCTCTGCTAATATATAAGTAGAAATACAATAAAAAATGATGGTACTATATGTTCCAACTATCAGACAAATCAAATCGATGTTTCATGTGAGAAAATACAATGAAGTCCAAATATTATGGGGAAAAAAGGCATTTTTGTTTCACTAAGGTGTACATGTTAAATAATCAAAGGATTCAACATGACAATATGGTTATAGATAGTTATCTTAAGTGCCTTCTGTGGTGAGGAACCGAAATTAAGAACTTGAACAAAACATGATACATGAAAGTGCAGGTTCTACAAACACTGGGTTGCTTATTAAAACTACTTTGATCCCTCGTTTCTTTGATATCCTAGGTCTTATAAAGAATTCACTTTCAGGGGTAAATATAGGTAGTTCAGAGAGACTTTATGACATACTGTACATACTGCTCTTCCAGAGACACTTTTTAATTACTTAAGGAAAAAAAAAAATCTAGCGAGAGAAAAATGCTGATAGAGTCACTCTCAACTGATGTTCATTTCTAACTGCTGATTATTTTGGTGTAACCTATCTGAGTAATGCTCTCGGAAGCAGGTCAGACTTGGGAATCTGAACAGATCTGCTAATGTGCCGGATTAGCAGGATAAGACATGGGTTCACGCAGCGGATGGGGTATATGGTTGCCCCTACAGGGATCACATATTTGCTTGCTTCTCTGAATATTACCCAGACACCTGCCAGAAAAGCAGGATTTTTGCCGCTGTTCACTACGTCAGTTCCCTGAGCAGGACTGTGGGGAATTCTCAGAGTAGAGAAGAATCAATATTAATAACGTTTATTCTCTTTTTCAAATCACTTTGAGACCCAGCTTTCTAGTCGCTGAGGTCTGCGTGAGACTGGAGGTAGTTCCGATGAAAATATATAATGCTATTTTCAAATACGCTGCTCCAGTTTTTACCTTTGTTCTTTAAAACTACTGTCAGCTAATACAGGGCAATATTATAGATCCTGCACAGATTCTTGTGTCTCAGAAACGTGGTTCAGATCGTGACTTTTCCGTTCAGGCTTTTCTGTGTAATGGGCAGTTGCTAAACCTCGTGCTGTGACATGAGGCTCAGTGCTGAGAAAGATCGAGTGCAGGTAATAGGCTGTGGCTTCTTTGTGTTAGGTAACTGCGCTGGAGGCCGAACTTTCATTTTATAAACTTCAGTGGGATGGTCTTCTAGCAGCCCCAAAGGTTCAACAGGCCCAGGAATGTGAAAGAATTGCTTCTAGTAAACCCCATTTCCCCAATATTTGAATGTGGACTAACAGGTATGGCTTACATGTTGGGAGTATAGTGATTATCAGGTTACACAAAATTCAGATTTTAAGTGAACCATAATCTTGATATGCCCTAGCTATTTAGGGGAAAAGGGTTCTTGTGTCATTTTGGTCAAATATGCTCTAAACACAAATAGAGTCCATGTGTCCTGAAGCTGGATGCTGAAAATACATTGCAGTCAGGCTCTGATCCAAAGTGCACTCATATTTTGACCTAAGTGTGTTTAGCTCTAAAATATATCTGGGATGCTCACTATTTTCTTGAGTCCAAAGAAACATACCAACCAAATGAAAATTAGAAATCTCTAGAATGTATACAAGTGAAAATCCTTGAGAAGTGTTACTAGATCAGTTCTGTTTCCCTTAAGACATCTCTTTTGTTTTAAAACCAACTTAAAACCAAAAACTTAAAGCAACTTTAGATTCCAGGCAAAAGCATATTTTATGATAGAAATGGAGTCTCGCTCTCGGGCAAACTGTTACTGTCAGAAAATTTCTACATTACCAGAGCTGGTTTGTTCTGAAAATGAGACCATTGCACTTCTCAATGCTTTTTTCTTCCTCTCAATATAGGGACCTTATTAAACTAGTCTTCTTCCACCAGAATTTAGAGTTATGATAAATTAATATTTTTTTTTTAATTTAAAAAGTTTAATGAACAGGTATTGAACACAGTCTGGACGCATTCTTGCATTTCCTAAATTCAAAGGGATCCTTTAGTACAGGTTCGCTTGTGATCTCTTTACAAGGCAGAGCTCTGGTTCCTTTGCTGTAAATGCCATTTTACATCTCTGAGCTGAAAAGAAGTCTCTGGCAGCAGCAGAACGCCTGTGACACCCAATTAAGCAGCTCTAATGCAATCCATCCGTGTGCACCGATTACCCCCAGAAGTGTTTGGTGAAAGTGCAAATCTCCTACCAAGGCTTGGCAAGCCGGGCGTCCGTGTATCAAGTATCAACTCTCGGAGACTGCAGCACCTTTGTGAAATGCCCACGCGTGCAAGTGCGTGTCTGTAGAGGACAAGGTTACCCTTACGCTTAATCTGCACTTGACAAAGAATGTAGATATTTCCCCTCTTCCTTGGGTCTCCTCATGTTTCTATTTGCTAGGTCATGCTGCCTTTCATTAATGAATTGCTCATCCAATAAACTGCTTCTCTAAAGGAGATCTGTGACTCAGCTTAATAGTATTTTGAGATCTATTGTAAGATATTTGTCAAAGTTTTGACAATCTCTACAAGTCAGTTCTGTGATCAACTCACATTACCTAATGTAATTTCTGTAATAATTTAAGTTTTCAATTTCTGTATTCGAGGTCTTTAAAACTAGTTAATGAAACTCCTTTTGGAGACAATTTATAGATTTATGTTTAGATCTATGTGGTTTTTTGCTGTTCATTATTAGAATAATACTATTAAACAGGTGTCTGTGTTGCCTCCTTATATTCCAGTGTTCTGGTGATGGACAGCTAGAAAAAAAGCAAGCTTTAAACCTAGAAAAAGATCTTTTATTTTTTGTAATTTATAAACTCTACTTTCTCCCTTCAATATCTCATTGTGATCAAGAATTGAAGATCTCCCTTTGAAAGCCTTTTATATTAATAAATCATTTCAGATATGTTTAACCACCTCACATATAATAGAATTCCTTCAGACACAGAAGACATAAAAGTAATGTAATTTTCCCTGAGTTGTTATATCATCGCTTGAGTATGCAAGCTCCACGTTAATTGATACTTGAAAACACACGTAATTTGTCATTTCCAGGTAGAGGAGAGCCAAAACAACCTGCCTGTAAATGCAGTCCTGTTTGGGGTAGGTCTTTGGAGTGTGCTTCACTCTTTTTTTCCTCCCTTTTATTTAAGAGACTTAGATCAAACATTCAAGTACCGTCTGTAACTAATATTGTTTCCTGGCCTAAACAGATAATTGCCCTTCTGGATGTATAAAAGATGTCTCACAGAGCAAAGTGAAATATCATTAATAAAGGAGAATGATTTACTCACGAATTCTTCAAGAAGTAAGATTAATAAGCCATCCCCTGGTGTTAGATATAATCTTCAGATCTCTCTTCACTGCGTGACTTATTTTTGCAACAACTGCACTATTCAATCATTAATCATTACACTCGGTGAGCAGTTTATCTGTGCTAATGTGCGTGCTATACACAAACAACAACTCTCTTTTACATTTGATGGAGGAGGAGGAGGAGGAGAAGGTAGGCTTTACAGTGTGATGTGAATGAAATAAAATGAGGCTGCCATATGATACGTACGCTTTCTTTCCAGATATAGCAACTCCACTTAGAAGCTATCTCTTTCCTAATGAAAGCAAGATTGTATTTCGATGTGGAGTAATGGTTGCAAGGGAGAAAGCGTGTGTGTGGGCCTTAGAAATACATCTGCTGTCCTACCTACTCTTGTGAGAGTAGAGAAAAGGAGATACAGCTTTGGCTCGTACCAGTGCGCTCATAAGGTAACCTGCAGTACCCAAGCAGTTTAGCTGTTCTAGCACAGAATCTGTGGGCTAGTTTCCCTTGAATGTAAAGCTATTTTTGCATGGTGCAAGCCTGAGCATAGACCACTCCAGAGATGAACTGGGAAGGAGATGAGAGAACTGTTTTAGTTCTCGCTCACTGGGTGATTTTGGAGCCTGCACGACCCCTGTGGGTGTTGGCAGTCGGTGTGAGGTGGGGTGCAGAGCAGGTCCCCCTTCAGTTTTATTACTAAAATTGATACGGCAATAAACGAAGCATTTTACATACCAGAGGGTTTTGTCATAAGTAGTAGAGCTCAACTCCATTAGCAGTGACAGAATAAGGCGTACCACCCAGTCCAGTTCCGAGTTTGTCTTCCAGCAAATTCCTCTCGCTTTCGCTTCATCTTTGGAAGACTGACTTACCAGGCAACTAATGAACTGAAGTAGTAAAACTGTCATCAAAGAGGAGACCCATGAGTTCAGGATATAATACTTCTGAGAGACCTGGGCCCATAATTATAATAAAATAATAAAGATGATTAGCTTCATACAATCTGACATAAATGTAAAATTCATCTCTTATTTTAAAATCCAGTTGGTTTTCGTATGTGGATATCCCCCACTACCCCCAGGTACACAAATCAGTTCTGTTTAATTTGTTCCTTCCGAGGATTAGCAGTAAAGATTTCTAATATTTTGCTGTTTTTCTTATTGTGGATGCTGACAGCCACCCGACATTTCAGTTACAGCTGTGTGTTGTGTAGATTAATAAATGCTCCTGATTAGGAGTTCATTGCCTGTTCCCTGAGTCTTCGCTAACAAAAAAAAATCCTGATGGAGAGTGGAGCAAGGGAGCCCAAATGCAGCCTCTGGAGTTAATCAGCTGTTCTGCAGGTAATCCTGCCTCTGCACCAAGTGGAGAGGAGGGTGGCATGAGATGAGGTGAATCCTGTGCTGCCAGAGATGAAAAGAAAAAAACAGTGGAGGAAATGTCAAGTTTTGTTTGTCTCTCCTCTGTCCCTACATAAGCCTCTGCGTGAGCGAGAGAGCTCAGGCCTTCAGTAATGGAGAAAGATGGTCTGGTGGTGACCTTAAGAGATGGTGGGAAAGTGAAAACACATGGTTTTAGGTGTTTGTTAGCATTTTAGAGAGATAGCATGAAACAGTGAGAGGGAAAATTAAACATAGGAAATAGCTGTTGCATTTCCATGTTACATTATTTTGAGGTAATTGAAAGTGTTCTGTTGGTCTTGTTTTTTTTCCAGTGGAGAACTTGATTTTCAGAAACATATTTATGCAAGCCAGTATCTCTATATAGGGCATCTTTCCTAGTGACTGGATATTATTGTTCAGTAACTTGAAAGGAAATTTTGTAATAATTGTTGCTTTAAATGCTAGGCTCACCTTTCACAAAGGATCTCCAAGTGGTTTATAAATAACAATCAGTATAGTAGCAGAGTAGCATTTCTGTTGTGCAGTTAAAGCCAGGCACGGTGTGTAAGTAAATCTGAACTGGCTCTGGGCAAACCCCTTTGTTATATGCTGAGGTCTCATAGATGAGGGATTTTAAGGTACTTTTTTTAATCCATTGTCTTTTTGGTGAGGGTGTGCCCAGCCCTCCCCTTGGTTTGGAGGGCTGCTCAGTCACCTGTGAGTCCTGTGGAGGTCATTTTCCACATGCAGCCGGTGCTTTGTGGTGTGGCCAAAGGGCTCTACGAGCCAAAAACTCTGCAAAACTGCCGTTCTCTGCAGGGCACTTGTGCTCCTGGCTGTCTCTAGAGAGACAAGGCAGGAATCAAAGCTCGGGCATCTCATGTAGCGTGCCGGTGGCTGCAGTTTGGAGCTGGATAATACACACCTATTTCAGCTGTTTTGATTTCTTCTGCTGTCACATTAATGAGAGGCTATCCTTCCTCTCTTTCCTTGATTTCTTAATTTGTGATGGTTCCTGAAGGTTTTTCTGACTGGCTAAATGCCTGAGGAGACTTTAACTGAGCATACTTAATTGTTCTGGAATGACCCAACTCCTCCCTGGTGAGATACCTGACCTAAACAGCAAGGTACTGAGCAAAGTGAAAAATGGTCACAGCGTCTTCGTTTTCAATAGAAGTGGTGACACTGTCATATAATTGTCCAATAATGTGTTTGTCCAGCTTCTATCAACACTTCTATCGAACAAAAATCTTGGTAATGAAATGTACTGCAGCTCCTGAATGACTTTCCGGTAAGAGAGAAACGTGCCCTAGTTTGGATCAAGGGCCACATTCAGATCCATAAGGTTTCTGGTGGGTTCCCACAGTAATGCCAAATCCCTGTTTGTGAACGAGAGAATCCTAGTTTGGTTCATATTTACAAACCACACTGTCATTACCACTGATGCAGTATCAGCTATGATAATTATCACCGTGCCTTCAGCTTCAACAGAGCAGACATTTGTCTGATCCGCGTGGAGGGCTGCCAAGTTGGCTTGTGGTATTCTTGCTGAAATTAGATGGCTTTTTTCAGCTTGGATTGCACCAACACCCACTCATGTTAACTGTGAAGGAATTAGTGTGGTTAAAATGACATTTCTGATGTTGTCTTATGAAATTTGAGTTCTGAATTATGAATTACAGTAATATGACTTCTGTTCCATTTAGTGACTTGGTGGAATGTAACGTTAAAATATTTTGACCTTTTTTGGCAATTGCAACTTGGAGAAGGTGGTAGCTGTAGATAAAATTAGAGGATACTCTCATGTTAACAAACTGAAAGTTGCAAAGTTTGGTTTTACAAAGTAAACTTTCACTCTTCCAAGCTGCCCGGTGGTCTACGCTGGTTTGTGTGTTTTTTCCAGCATGCTACCTAAAAATCCTTTCCCTTAATTTGATTTGAGAAAGCCTTCTTCACAGAGAATTTGTGCTGTGGTTTAATTTTTATTCAGGTAGAGAAAATAAAAGCTATCTGATATTCAGAAGTGCACTTTAATAATATTAGTTTGTGCACACATGTGTCAATAATCATTTTTCTGACAGTCCCTAGCACTGTCCTCTTTTCTTCCAGCTACAGATTCGTGAGTGTTTTTGCGAGTGGTTTTAGTGGGAGGAGGATTAAACCAATGCTTCTGAATATCCCAGCTGGGACAATTTTCCATGTAATAGCCTGGGACAGAGCAGCATGCAGAAATCAGGGAGTCTATTTTCTCTGTGTAATTGAGAATACCTCTCAGGAGCCAGAGATACAGATTAAAAAAAAAAAAAAAAAGATCCTGGTTGTGTGTGATCTAGTGAAACGCGTTTGTTGGTCCGTAACTACGGAAAGAGAGCTTTGTTTCTCTAAGCCAAGTCAGATGGCAGATGTTAGCGCTGCCTCTCCCAACCCGCTCACCGGAGTGGGGCTTTTACAGCTCCCTGTCACAGCGCTGAGTCGCGGGTAGGGTGAATGTACACTCTGGCTTGACCTCATGAGTTCCTTTTATGGTTCATTTTCATCACTGTCCTTTATGCTGGTCTCTGCGGGATCGTGCAGCAGATCCAGCCTCAGCAGCAGCGGAGGGGCAGGATCTCCCCTGTGGGGCTGTTACAGCTGCATCTGAGCAGAGCCCGATAATGATTCTGATAGATTCGCCTGGGCTTACAGTGGGGCAAAAATTCACCCTGCAGATAAAGAGCGATGACCAGTGGAGCTCGTAGGAATACACCGAGCAATTTAATTGTGTTGTGCACAAGTTCAAGCGGTGTCTGTAGGTAACGCCTGTGACTTTGGGACCGGAGGTTCAGAGAAGCGGTTTCTATATTTTGGTAGCCTGTAAACTTGCAGATGATAGCAGGCATTAATCTAGTTAACACGGGAAGCGAATGCATCAGTTATCCCATGGAAAATAGAGTTGCGTCCTATGGTTGACATCAATCACTGGAACGGATCAATGTTTTTCAATAAGAAAATGAACAAAGATATCATTTCTTGCCAAAAGGATGTTTCCGCTGGAATTGGCGGTTACTGGCAACTTTTTTGTTTTCACTGGAAACCCCAAGACTGAAAATTCTTGATTTTGAGCCTGTCAGTTAAAACACAAAAACTTTTGTAGAGAAACTTTGGTGAAAGCATTGTTCTCATTAATAGCCTTTGTGAGAACAAAACCCATTTCCTGCTCGACTTAGTAGGTTTTAAATTAGGGCTTTTTACCTGTGTTTCACTTTTGGGTAGGTTGTGCCCTGCTGTTACCAAGGCGCCACGATACGGATGGCTGTGCCGGGACATGCTGTGCTGGCGATGCTGTCTCAGGTTGCCAACACGAATGTTTTGAAAGTGCAAGAGGACGAATTCAGATTGTTGTGTGAAACTTCAGCGAGTTAACTTTGCTGTTGTTTCTCTGGATTCATGAAGTGTAACGGGCCATGAATCAGTAATTTTCATTCACAAAAGAACTTGTATATATTCAGGTCCTGCTAACAGTGCTGTAAGAAGCAATGCCTATTAAGCTTTCTAAACTATTTAAACTAGGTCAGAGTGAGGGAAAACTGTACCAACATTATGATTAAAAGACACCAGTATAACGATCCTAGATACTAGATAGCGTTGTCGTCTTTGTTCCCATGAATCACTGCCTAACAATATGGTTATTTTAGCTCTGTGACTTCTTAAAAAAAAGCTTTGTCCACATCTTTACAAAAAAATTATCAGTCGTCTCTTCCCCCTTTCCTACTGGATTATACACCGTTGCTGGTTTGCTGGAAAATTGTGCATGTTTTAATTTTATTCTGTCTCTTTTGCCCCTTATTTGAATTACTAATGTTCCTTCCGTTTCCTTCTAAGGGTCTGTGTTTCGGCTGTGAAAGGACTGCATCCTTACCAAATGCAAAATAGTAGCTCCCCTGAAATGTTGCCAGAAAAATGTTTTTCGGTTTTTTGGATTTTTTGTTTTCGTTGGGTTGACTCCCCTCCGCCTTTTCTGGTGGGAGAAGGGAGTAAATGAAGAACCCAGGATTTTATGATTGTCCCTAATCAGTTTTCATAACAATGAAAGAGTCCCTATTGCATGAATATTAAATTTTGATGAAGCTTTTTTTTTTTTGAGGCTGTAGATTTAAGACAGCTTAGTTGCCAGAACTCCTCTACTCTGTGTCACCTCTCTGTGAGATACCGAATATTATAATTTCTATATTTGCTGCTCAGTTGTCATTTAATATAAATATGCAAAATACTCATTCCCTTTAAAAATAATGTTCTTATTGTATGATTTATTTGATGTGGAGCTTGGAATATTTTCTTTTCTCACATAAAATAAAGCACCTTTCAGAGGGAGATGATCTGTTTCTTCCCATACGTGTGGCACAAAATGTCAACATTCTTCCTGTCATTCTCAGACTCAGTGAACAGTGAAGCAAACATCAGGCACTGCTTGCGTTAAGAGCGATGGGGAACTATTGAGTTTTTGTTTTCAAAAATGTGCATCAATAACCTGACAAGTTCAGGGATTTGCAACCACTGCAAAAATTTCTTACTTGTCCTCCTATGATGCCCGAATTCTTATAAACTTTGATTTGAAATTTTTGCCCCTCAGATTTGGATCTTGCAGCTGTAGTCCTTGTGCTTGTAAAAAAAATACAGGGTCAGACTGCTGGTATTATTCCTGCATTCAGTTCTTCATTTTTCACATAGTGACTCTTAGAGACAATTTTCTTTTTATGTGCTCTCAATCTCAGGATCTATTGCTCTATACACTTATATACTGCATTGCTTAATCGTAACCATCTACATAATCCCATGATGGATTTGATGAAATTGCTCACACAAACATTGGAGTATATATAAAAATGTAACATTACGTGTTATCCTGTTCTACTAAAACCAGTGCAAAAATCTCATCCAGTTCACCAAGAAACAAGTTGTCCAAGAAGACATTTGTGATTTAAGCTTCCCTGGGAATGGATTTAATTTAGAGCTCAGCTTTTCCTGCAAGGGCTCACTGAAACACACTGAAATGTGCTGAGGTGCCTGCCAGGACTGAATGGCTCCGGACTAAGTATTTGGAAAAAGCAAGTTTACATAGAAATTTGAATGACAAGATTGGAACAAAACACAAAGGCACAGTCAATTTTAAGAGTTTGAATCTAGTGAAATGACCTGGATCGTGGCCCTGCTAGAGGGAGCACTGGGGCTTGGTGAGAGGTGGAACAGGGGACTGTTCTCTCACTCATCAGCTTCCCAAAGCTGGGGATTATTTGGATGGTCCTTCATGTCTTTGAAATCTAGAACTTGTTATCTGTTAATAGAAGTATTAACTGTACATCATATTCCTGTACGTTTTGGAGGGTTTCCACGTTCTTCTTTAATTTTGGAAACGAGAACTGGACAGCTTTTCCTAATAATTCCTATCAGTGTTACGCATAGGTGGATTATTTCATACACACTTCTTTTCTTACTTGATTCCTCTTGTTGGATTTGACCCAAATCCCACTGACCATGCAAGGAAGACTTGCAGTGTTGGTCTTTGTTACAATTAATATTCTTATTCATAAACCTTGTTTTAACAGACTAGTTACCTGAAATTGCTGCCATTTTTCCATGATGTTGATGAATCAGGTTCTCTATTTTTCAAAAGTGAAATAAGGTAAAGGCCTCAGGATAGAATTGGAAGATTTTAATTATTCCTGTAGACTATTATGAACTTGAGATTTCCTTCCACAGTCTACATGGACACCCACAAGTTCTGTGTGTGTTTATTTCAAGGATTTCTTTGTAGTACAGCAGCAATTGTTTTTATCCCTTACTTGGATATGTTTTACAATTGTTTCCTTTTAATATATCATTATGCCAAGAAATTTGAAACACTTAGTTCTTAGCACAGAATACAAATCCTAAATGTGTTAGGGGGGTATTATTATTTTTTGGAAACCATACAAAAATCAAGGCCAGCACTATTATAATCCAAGGGAATGCATTGGATTTACTAATGCAAATTACATATTTGGGGAAGGATTTTTTATTTTTCTACAGGAAGAATTTACAATTCTTATACTATTGCTGTGCACCTCTCCATGAGTGAGGGGGAATAAACAAAGCGAACTGAAGTAATGTTGGTTTTGATGTTGATTTGCTAGTAATCTGCCTCCAAAGCGAGCTCATGGCTTAATCAGTAGTGTGAGTGGACAGCTATCTGGATAATTGTCCAAGGTCCAGTATGTCACATCAAGTTTTTGTCAAAGTCTCAGCCAGCTAAAATGGGTTTGGGTTTGTTTTTTTGTTTGTTTCTTCTTCACTGTGATGTACCCTATTTGTGAGGCTTTATAAGAAGGCTGTGAGCCAGTAAAGTTACATTCTGAAGGAGAAGATAGAAGCAAGTTAATGAAGAGAAATAAAATTGGCAACCAAAGTGAGCAATTTGATAGACCTGTCATGGGAAGCTCCTGTTTCTTGGGGAGGTAGGAAGTTGACTCTAGGAGGTATGGGAGAGATGAATGGGAAGAAATGGAGAGGAACTGAGCTGGAGGGGAAGAAAGAGGAAAAGAGGAGGAAAGCAGGCCTGGTGTGAAGTCTGCATGAAGAGTCCTTGTACACTTGGCACTGTTGCTACAAGTTGTGGTTGACTGATTTCAGCCCCAAAGTAGTTTAGTTTAAGCAGCAAAGTTTAGGACCAGACTTACTCTAGCAGAGAGTTACTGGAAGCCAAGCAAGGTTTTTTAGCCCTTCTTACTCTTCCATGTCCGACTGAGACTGCTCATTGTGGCCCATGTTCCCACTGTGTGTGGTCAGGTTGCACAGTTGTGTAACTGTTCTACATTTAGAACAGCTTCATGTTAACTCATAATGACTGTGAGCCTCTTTCTAGACCCAAAATACTACCTCCACCCATTACTGTGCCAGCTCCTTTCACGCTGTCCCCAGGAACTACTCTCCATTCCACATGGGGAAATGTAGGGAAGGGAGAAGGTTTGTGGGGGCAGCACGGGGTAGAGGAAAGCCTTGTTTTTGCCTGAAAGCCCTGCTATGGCTGACAGGCCATTTTTAACCATAATTTGAAAACGTCTGTTAATTGCTTTTGATTACCAGTGCAACAGGAGGTGAAAGGGAGCATGATTCTCTGTATTTGCTGTTGGGGAGCAGAGCTACGGGAGGACTGACATCCTGGCTGTCTGAGGAAATCTCTGGCAAGTCCAAGAATTGAGCACAAGTCCTGAGTCCCCTGTTGCTGCTTAAACCACAAGAATCCTGTCAGTCTGCAGATAGACTCTAAATATATGGTGATAGGATGTTTATTTTGAATTCTGAAGCATCCCTCGAGTGACCTCATTGTCCTTGGCAAATATTTAGGGATCCTAAACACTCCTTAGGAATTTCTAGCATAAGGGAAACTCAGTCAGTTCTGTAAATTCAGTGCTCTAATCATGTATTCTTAATTTTTTTTTTTGCACATCAGAAGACTTACAAATACATGACTGTGTGAAGTGTTTTAGACTTGTGTGTCTGATCCTGGTAGCTGACTACACTAGTTAGTCATGCATGACTGCACTCCAAAAGTGCATACAAAATCATCTCTGCTCGTTTCTCCAACCCTACAAGGAAAGCTACTAATTTTGTAGCATACTTCAGTTTCCTCCAAGTGAAATCAGTGAGGGTAAGGATCTGCAAAAGCAAATGATTCTTCTCATGTTACGCAGTGTCATAACTCAAAAGAAATTAAAAAAAATCACATTTACTTGCATTTATTATCAAACTGTAGTGCCAGAGCAAAAAACTCTGGTATTTGGATCTGAATTTGCCTGCATAAATTGAATAAATCTCCTCTTCCTAGGTGCCAGTTCCCATAGTGAAAGGATTCTTCCAAACCATGCTCTGTGAAGAGCTGGGTAAAGGACAGTTAATTGTTTTATTTCCAGGAGACACAGCCATGGTTTGTTCGTGTTCCAGTTGAAGCTGAGTTGTTACCCTCCTCTACTTGGTGCTAATGAGGGAGCTGGTCTTGTTTTGTTCTAGGTAAGAGGCTAAAGGGTATCTGTGACAAAGCGAGTGTCTTCTCAGGAGTAGCAGGAAACACAGCAAGGGACAACAGTTGAAAACAGCACAAACTGGGAGGTTCTGGTTGGCTATTAGGAAAGATATTTCTCTAGGAGGGTCGTGCAGCAGGGGGACAAAGATACGGCCTGAGCTGGTGTTGTCAGTGATCACACTTTGAGTGGGGAGTTGGACTTGAGAATTCCAGAGATCTCTTCCACCCAACTTTTCTTTGATTCTACATGAATATTCAGTTCATTGACTGCTTTTTCTAATTTATATTCTGAGTTTTTAGTGTGATTTTGTTCAAGGCCAGATTCTACTGCTTCTATGGTAAGAAGTAATTTTAATCCCCTATAATCAATAGGACTATTTTTGGCACAAAGTTCTGGATTGCAAAACCTGCAGATATCTGAATTGCAAATCCTAAAGGGATTTCTTTCTTTTTTTTTTCCTTTTGTAAAACACCTGATATGCTTAATGAACTAATTTTCTTAGTAATAACAAAAAATTACTAAAGGTGAAGGAACTAGATGAAACTTGATCATCATCTCATCTTTTAAAATCCATATGCTACTTTCTTTTCTTTGAGTACATAGTACGTTTCTCTAAGAGAGTGATAGTTGTGTGCGTATGGGATTTATCTTCTCTTAACCCCTTCTTGTGGCCTTTTACTTAAGTAACCTGACTGAAATCTCACTTTGTTAACTTTAATTGACATTGAAAGAAAATTTATTTTTCCAGAAGCCAGGCGGATCAATATGAATTTGCACTCCGCTAAGTTTACTTCCTGGAGTTGTCTTGAAAGCTGTGAGAAAGCTCTGTACATGATGGAAAGCACTGAGTCTCTGTTGTTACTCTACATTTGCTGTGTTATGTCAGTTACCAAAAACATTTCAAAATAAACTAAGAAATGATAGTTTGGCCGTTAGAGATGAAAGCCACCCTTTAAAGTACTTGAGTTTTTGCTGAAGAGATGGATGTGCTCCTCCTTTTGTGCTTTATTCAGAATTAAAAGGGATAATCAAGTTTGAACTGTGGTTATTACTCCAAACATTTTAGGCTGTCCAATAAAACCATTGCTCTAATTAAACCAGAGAGTAAATTGCCACTTTCAAGCACCTAGATCCGCCAATATATAAGGTGGCATTAAGTGCACCTTCAAAAGCAGAAGTAGATAAGTCAATGGCAAATCTAAAGGGATCAGTTCTATCATGATTTAGTGAGACAGTAGAAATTGTGGCCAGAAAGAGCACCGTGTCTTTAAAAGTAGCAAGGTCCATCTTTTTTTCTGAATGGATAGTATTTGGCTAACTAGCGTGGCCTGACACTGGGTTTCATTGGGTGTAAATGACATTGCAGAGCCTCAGGCTTTAAAGTGGCTTGAGGAGGTACAGGAAAGGTATTTTTCTTTCACCTGTCACCACTTATTTTCCTGAGCTACTGACCAGTAGCCTGGCGTTTTCAGCTAATGGGAATTAAATAATACAGCTGTAATACAAATGTTGTTTCTTGTTGCTTGATCTTACGTGGTAGTCATTAAAGTTTAAATAAAAATCTGGAAAGAGAGCCGTATTTAAAATAGTTAAGGACCCTCAGCTAACTTTGGATTTTTATGGCCTTCTCATTATAGCTATTACACACTAACAGAACCACTAATGAAGGGCTTGGAAACTTTGCGTGGGATGAGGCTCATTTCAGGCAGGAGGAGGAAGTGACCGTCTGCTCGGAAATAGCTGCGTGTGCCAGCCCAGCGCAGACCCCGCCTGGGTGTCTGCTCACTTTTCTAAATTAATTTACAGCTAGATTCACCTCAGCTTCATGCTGGGGCTGCTGCAGAGGCCCCCGTTTTTCCAGGGGTAGCCCCATCTGTCCGTCCTGCCCGCCAGGAGCTGTCGCAGCCTTCCCTCGGAGTCCCGACCCACCAGAGCACTCACCTCTCCGCCAGGCACAGCCTGGTCAGCGGGTGGGCATCACCAGAGGGTGATCCTCTTTCATGCTTGATTCGGGATTAAAAGCAACAATCAAGTTTGAACTGTGATTATTACTCCAAACAGTTTGGGTGTCCATTTCTTTTAAACTTTTAAACCCTTCCATCAAGAGGCACTGGGGTTTTACAGTTATGTGCTCTCAACTACACTATTGATACCATTTCTGTGTTAGATGTTAGTATTTCGTCTTGCAAAAGAAAAAAATAATGCTCAGTATAATATCTTTTGATTCTCATGCTTCAATTTATTTGCTCACTTTATGAAAATTGTACATCCCAGAGATAACAATTGTTGCTATTCCTGGTGAGAATTCTTCCATGGTCCCCAAAGACAGCAATTTCAGGTCTAGTGGGGCATTGCACAACTTGTTTCTGATTGCAGTGGTAGTAAAATAAATCTTTGCAGAAGTGAGGGGGATTTTTTTAGCAGCTTTTTCTGGGCACCTTTTTTTTCTGCACCCCAGGGTGCTCTCTGGGGCTCACACTGCTGCCTTCCACCGGCCACGCCGCTTCTTTGCGCCTCCATCTTCCCGTCTGTCAGAGAGGCATTGCGGTGCCTACCTCCCCAGTTAAGTACTTTGAAGATTATTGATGTTGCCGCAAAGCTTTTATATGAGCATTTGATTCTAATATTTCTTCCTTCCACAGTATGTTTTATTCAGGCCAAATTCCTACTCACTTTCCTTATGGCTAATAGAGCGGAGAATCCTTTATTGTGCTGTTCCCTATTGCGGTCTGAGAGGTCTGTTCTGATATGTCAGCACAAGAAACTTTTCTTTTTTGTAATTACAGATTTTTGTCAACCATTTGGGCTACTAATCAAGCTGCAGTATGGATTATTGCCTTATTAGTAACACGAGCAGTTCTCCTAAACACACAGCCTGAAGCAGAGCCTCATTATGGAAGACTTCAGGCTCGTTTTTTTTTAGCAAAGCTGTAAGGAACTGGAAATAAGGTTTATACTGGGAAATGTTGGGTAACCTTAACTGTAGGCATAGAGTCCTGCTTCCCTTAGGGGACACACCCTATCCATAGTTGTTTTGCTGGTCGTGTTACTGGTTATATGTTAGGAGAGAATCCACTAGCCAATATGCAATCAATGAACAAGGCAGCCCTACGGTCAGCCAGCGTGTTTAGGAAAAGGACTGTGAGGTACCTGTCCCAAAACCTGCCTTCTGAGGAAGACACTTGCCTCGAGAGGAAAGAGAAAAGTGGTCAGTGACATAATTTGAATGCAAAATTAAAGACTAGTGCTGAACATAGAAATATTTCTTCTAGTTCCCCTGGGATTCTGCATGGATTTCACTGTGCTCAGTGTGAATGGCAGAGGGACTATATTTATACTTGGTAAATTGGCTGGATGGCCTCCTGAGATTTGAATTGTTTAACACAGAAAGCTCTTGATTTGGGGATATTTTGTAGCATCCAGTGGCAAGATCCACCCACAAGCCCTCAAGGGATGTATTCAAAAGAATACGCCTAATTTTGCATCATGAGTAGCTGGAGAAGAATACAAGGCAGGCATTCAAGCTGCATGATTTAAAAAGCAATAAAAAATATGAGATATGAATTAAAAAATAATCAAATGGAAACTCTTGTCTTCAAAGCCTACAGAATTGGACTAAATATTTTGGATGGTACTTCTTCTCTCCCTTTCTGAAATAATTATGTTCAGGTCTACTGAAACTTTTCTTGAATTGTGTTGATTTTAGTAAACAATTTCAGAGCAAAGAAAAACTAAACAGCTTTCCCTCCCTTCCAAATGAAATATTCTGACTTCTTCAAAATGGTATAATTCAGTGGCATTTTTTTTCGTCGTGATTATTGCTACCCAAAATATTTTAAATAATACTTGTGTTTTACAAAAGTAATATACCTAATTAAGGCAGCAGGTGAAATATTTTATTACATCCAAATTTTATTACGCTTGCTGGAGTGCTTCATTTTTAATCAAGTAAAAGGAGAAAGTTTCTTTATTCTTCTCTACCTGGGGAACTGGCATAACTGATACAGTTTTGACCCCAATCACTAGTGCATCAGTTTGATTCCCTAAATTTAGTAGGTGCTTTAATAGCACCACAGCATAGTTATATTTCAGACTTCCCAGGCACTGGGAGGAAGGACACGAACCTTTAAATGTCTTTGAATTCAGCCAGAGTGGAGTCCTGTTTTAGCATATTTATTTAACTACCCGAGCAGGACCTTTTTTTTTTTTTCTGTGAAAATGTTTCCTGTAACTATGGCACAAACACCGAGCCACTTTGTTGTTTGTCTTTTTTAAATGACAATATTGAGTTGGTATAGAATTAGGCTTGAAGTATTCTTTATCTTCTGAAAATGTTTCCAAGCAGAAATACTTCAAAAGCACATTTTCCATCCACTAAAGAAAACATGTTCACAAAATGAAGCACTTTTAAATGCCTGTGGTAGCAGGTAAAGGAAACAATCATATTAAAAGAACTAAGGAGAAAATAACCCAGGAATAGTCTGTTCTACTAGATTTGCTGGGAGAGCCTGTTTTGAGTGCCCAAAACCTGAAGTAGCGGTAGGCTGTGGGTCAGGGCGGTCGGTGGTTCCGAGGGATGGACTTGAGGCACTTTGAGGGAAAAGGGGGTTCAGGGCAGCTTGTCCTGAAAGTCAAACCCCTCCCAACTTCCTATAGCTGCTTCCTGAGCAGAGGGGCTGGTGTCCCTGGCTGTGGTGTGAAAACTAGGTCCAGCCTGTCTCTTTTTGGAGCAAGGACCAAGGGGAACAAAGAAGGGGAAGGAGAGTGATGGAATGCTTTTATAGCGAGTGTTTTGTCTACAGCCGTTAAGGTTTACTTTAAAGAGAAACTTTTTTTTTTGCATCTTTGCCTTCATTGTTGTCAATATTGACTTTCTGCTTTGCACTTTTATGGTCATGTTCTTGTTTGTGCTTCCTATAAAAGCTGCTGTGTCCAGCGCAGCACCTTTTTTTCCACCCTGCTGGGTAGTCAATCCACAGCAAGAGGCTGAGGCATAGGACAGGAACACAGCAGTGCTTCTCCTAACGTGTTCTGCGGGTTTCAGATAATAGTGGTTAGTGATCATCCGCTGATGGACCTTTATCCTGCGTGGATTTGTCTAATCCTACTTTGAACCTGTTAATACTCTTGGCCTCTACAGTGTCCTCAGGCAACAAGTCTCACATGCTAATTGTATATGGTGTCGTGTTTGAGCTGTGAAGAGGTATGTGTTTAGAGCTTAAAGTCAGTCCAGCCTGTCTGTGTAAGAATGATGGCATGATTCATCTGTGTAACCAGAGGACCATGAGCCTAATAAAAGAAGTGAAACATACTTTGAATTGCAAACCTGAGCGAATAATAAGGTGCGACAGAAAGAAATCCTGATATGCCTGCATGAAAATATGTGGGAGCTCAGAGGATGTACACAGTTGTAACGCCGACTTTTTATGAACCAAGAAAGTTCAATCACCAGCCTCAGTCTGAAAACTTTCGCAGCTTCACAGGGGGAAGCCGTGCAATGCAGATGATGAAGCTTCTCTATTTGTCAACACGTGCTAGCATCAGACACAGTAAATGTTGTGGAGTGTTTGGCTGCCATTGTAGGAAAGCGATTAGGAGAAGACAACTATTCTTAACTTCTCCAACTTGCTCTTCAAATTCACTGTTTCACGTGTCATTTGTCAGTTCCTTGGGTTCTCCCAGGGAACCAAGAAAAAGATACCTTGTTTCGTTCTGTATCAGGCTAAGATACAGATATTTCTGTTCTTTATGCTCTGTTTGAACATCAGCCAAGATAGGGAGAGACATCTTGTTCCTTATTTGATTACAGGAAAGGTTCAGATTTCTGTATATAGGATTTTCATTTTGTGTTTCTCTGTTCCTTTTTTAGGAACGGGGCTTATAACTCTTGCCTGTGAGCACTTGTTCATCCCTGTGTGGTGGGGAACATATCAGTGCTATCCCTAGGAAAAACTCTCAGTTAGGTTTCCAGCACAAGTACTGAGTAGATGCTCTCCCCTGTGCTGATGTAGGTGCAGCACAGGTCTTGTGGAAGGAGGCAATTCGGGTTTCCCAGGCAAAGGGAAATCCATCTCAGCAGAAGGATCCAAATCCTGCCCAGCAGGGATTTACCCCACTCTCGCCATGCTTTAAGCTACAGCCAAGGATGTGGCAGGCACGATGGTCTGCAAACTTGTGAGCCTTTTGCAGCACGTACGGCGCGTTGCGGAGATCCCAGTGCTAGCTCTGAGTCAGGGATCGCAGCGACCAGAAGTAATGGGTTCACATTAAAAGTTGAGCAATGCGGGTGTGCTCTAAGACTCTACATCTGTCATGTTGACGTTAAGCTGCTTTTAGTAATGTTAAGCAGGAAAAGGATGGCTTTTTGGCCCCTAGCAGAGACTAAAATGAGAGCTACTTTTGTCCCTTGGTCCTTTTAGCTGTGGAGAACCTAATTTTAGCGCAGTAGAGATTATATATGTGTCTGTGTACCCAAACATATGTGTATATACACATTCAAGCTAAAATTTTAAATCATCGAAAAGCCACAAAGTCTTGAATTAGCAGAGAGGTCAGGGGAAGGTTCATGAACCTAGTGCTGCAAACACAAGTGGCAGCTGATTCACCTCTCCCGAGGTCTGTCAGCATGAAGGTGGCTCAGCAGGACCTTCAGTGTAACCATAAGGACAGGCTTCTGCTAATGGAGCTTCGTCTCACACATACCCTTGGCATGTAGTGTCTAGGACCAGGCACCCCAACCCTGGCAGGGATGTCACATTTTCCTCAAAAGAGCACTTTGTCATTTAGAGAATGTTAAGTTTTGACTTATCAGCAAAGTTCCTTCCTGAGCAGTGTTTCGTGGAGCGACACGTGGTGCCGTTGCTGTAGCGGAGCTGGAGGTGCGTGGCTTGGCCCAGCCTGTAAGGTGCTAAGGCAGTATTTTCGTGGGACAAGTAAGGGACCTATGGCTTTCTACATCTGTAAATACCTAAATACTTCTTAAAGTTTGGCTCTGATCACTGCCCACCAATTAGAGGGTATTTGTTTCACCTGGTGTCAGTATCTCGAATCAACCCGTAAATATTTGTGCTTTTCCTTTACTGTAACTAATTCTTAGGAAAACAGGACAACTGTTTGCAGCTAACTCTGATGACTGATGGCAAGGCAGTTGTTTCACAGTTCAGGTTTCAAACGAATGGTTCAAGAGCAGTTAGATTGTTTTTATTTCATTAATTTAAATAGACAGAGACCTTTTAAATTTATTTTTCTTTTTTCTCCTGAAATATAGTACTAGTGTATATTTAAAAAAATAAGTATTATGGCAACTAGCTCTTATTCAGAGATTACAGAATATCTCTTCACAGTGGCCTTTTTGAAGGCAAGCATTGCAAGCTTCATAGTAGGTGTGTAGAATCGAGACCAACACAGAGGTGAAATTTCTTTCCGAACTTTGCACAGTGAGCTGCTGAAAAAGTTGGACTACAGCAGAATTCTAGGTACAATTAGTCTTGCACTGGGGCAGCAATTACTCCTTCTCTAGCCAACTGTTGCTCTTGTGTTTGCCTTTGGATGTCTCTAGTTCAAGCATCTTAAAAGGTGTTCCAGTGGAGGAACAGTAGCAAAACCAGGACAGAGTTAGAGAACAGGCTGGGACAGGATCGTTTCTGAGAGAAATGTTGGTAATCTTGATCAGATTTGAGAACAGAAGAGATTTAAGTTAAATTCTGCATTTCAGATCCCACATTAAATGTCTGCATTTGCTGCCAACGTGTACGTTGTAAATGCTGTATGTTTTTTCTTCTGGAAACTCACAGAACTGCTTTAACCTGGCCCTGGTACGTTTGACATGGTATCCTTTCAATTACCTTCAGCAAAACATGCCAATTTTCTATTGCCTATTTTTAGGCTTCCAGCTGGGCCTAAGAATTGAAAAGTTATTAAAGAAAGCCAAGATCTGAGCAAATGTGCCTGTTATAAATTGTAAAATAAACCACTTATAAGTTTTATCATCCTAGAGTTATTTCTTAATTTAAATGTTTCATGTGCATATCTTGGAGATTGGGATGTATTTGGGTGAGGAACGTGATTATAAAAACTATTTCGTTCTATGCCAGACTGTGATTATTCCAGATTGTAAAAATAAAAGTATTACACATCTGTGAAATACCTGACAAACTCCTTTGACAAACCAGATGTTAGACCATCTCATACTTATTTTGAAGATACACACACAAATGAAAATACACAAACTTACTCTGCTATGATGATAATGTTAATGCTGTAACATTAATTAGTTTTGCTTTTCACATGTCGTGCAGCAAGGGCAGTGTGAGTATCTGAGTCTGGTTCCCATTTGTTCTGCCTGGAATGCATTGGGCCATCCTGAATATCATCAGTCGTTACGTGGACGGTCCATGTGCAATAGCTCTCCTGGGGTAGGGCACGGAGACATACTCTAGGTATATGGTGTAATTAACTGCGCAGCTGTTCTCCATTGTTGTTTCTTAATGTTGTGCAGCACAACAAAGCCTTCAGGCAGCACTTGTTAGTATTTATGGAAACCCATTAGCCAGTCTGTGAATGAGCCTGCAAAAAAAGAGGAAATTCTGACAATAATAAACCTGAGTTTTTGTTAAAGCTGGAGAACTCCAGCCATCCTGTCACTGCACACTGGGAAAGGCTCTCATCCCTTTGATTTTTACCACTGAGTATGTCTAAGCTCTTTCTCTGAATCAGCAGCTGAAAATCCAAATGAGGGAACTCCATTCCAAGGCGATGCTTTGCTCTTCCCAGCCCACTGCATTTTTTTAAAGGAAATCAGAAACTCTTCCTAGTACAATCTAGTTTTGGTGCCAGGACTTGCATAGGAAATACTATTTCCTGCCTGCGCTGGCAAGTTTAGTTATTAAACCACTTCCTCCAAGAGCCAAACATCTTTGAAGAAGAAATAAAGTTCAAAGCCTTTTTAGGAGACCATTTGGTCTTCTTATGTGCCTAACCTGAGTGTTCTGCTGTGTGCCATATAAATAAGAAGAAAAGAGCTTAATATCTTGAAGATGGACTGGCTGTTTTTCTAGGTCACCTGGTTGGGAGCAGCAGGAACAGGTTACAGTAACTGCATTTTTAGAAAGCTGCTTTCTGAAGTTGAAGGGTTTTGTTGTGGTGTTGCTAGAGAGGTGAGCACCACGGAGCAGCCATGGCACCATGAAACAGCTGCCTGCAGAGGCAAGGAAGCTTGTGCTGCCACGTGTGTTGATTTGGGCATTGAGTACCTCTGAGTCCAAATGGATGGAGCAAACATAAGGCAGATGCCTCAAAGCACTTTCTTTTTTCTATCAAAGTCACTTCACTCTTACTGGCATTCCAGGTTTAGGATTTAATTGGCAATACAGACTATGTAATGATGACAATTACCCATCCTGTTATGGAGCAAAACTGATGCTCTGTCACTGGTGACCAGTCAAAACCAAGGAGAGAGACTCAGACAATAATTATCTAATGATCTACAGGACAAAAATGTTTTGAGAAATCATTTGCTATTACTTCTTGTGCTTCAGCTTTGCCTTAAACAGTATAGAGATAATTAATTTGGAAAAAAGCTTCCAGTAAAAAGTTCTTCGTTCTGAGTCTGATAAAAGTAGTAAGGGAAGCTTGCAAAGTGATGTAGGCATTTTCTGACCCTTGGAGCATGTTAGCAGTAAGGTACATTTGTGAGGAATAGCAGCAGTGAAATGTTTATTATTGTGCACCTCCATGCTTTTTGTGAGCATTATTCTGTGAGGATGGGGCCGCTTTTCATCTGATCTGTGCTGCCAAGGCGGATAAGAGAGGTTTATATGATGTCAGATCTGAAACCAAGAAACCTGTAGACAGGTTCTGAGCAGTGATGCCTCTGGCAACTGGTTTCAAGGCAGAGCTTATGTAGAGTGCCTGAGGTTTTAATAAGCGCATAGATGTCTGAACAGCGCATAAAGAGCATGGGAGGTGACAGGCTGACCCAGTCGCTTTCATTAATTGGGATCAAGTTACCTTTTTACATCTGGGCAGAACGCTGTGCTGGAGATTTAGGGAGCGAACAATACGTTGCCATTGTCTCTGCGCACGAGGTCCTCGGGAGCTGGTAAACTGGCAACGTGAAAAGTAAGTTCCTAGTAACAGGGGACATTCGTGGCGGAGAGAGCACCAGGCTCCATAAGTCGTGCCTGCAAAAGAGTGAGCATAAATCGTCAAGAGATCTTTGCACTGTGCTTGTCAAAGGCTACTCTTCACATGTATGTTCTACACACACCACATAAAATACCGTATCATAGTTTTTTGATGGTGTTAGTTTTATGCTGATCAGAGTTTAGGACTAAATATTCAAGCAGCTCTGTCAAATACTTTACTGAGTGCTTGAAAAGTATACAGGTGTCTATGGAATTATCAACTTAATTGGAAGGATGCAGAGTTCACTTTAGGATTATTTACAAAGAAGGTGAAATAGCAGAAAATCTGTATCTTGGCTCCTTGATACGTGAAAAGACAAAACTATAAGGACTGAATTTGTGTGGAAGGTAAAACTGAATATTTTATCTCACTCCCAGCTCGGGTGTCCTAGACTTTCCTATCAGTGCAGTCAGTGTCCTGAGGGAAGGGTGGCGTATGCTCGAGTAGTTTACCAAAGCAGGTTAAGACATTTGTCCTAGTGTAAACAGAACCTAAAAGCTCAGCATCACGGTGAGTAGAAGGCACAAAACTGTAGTCGAGGGAAAGGGCTTTGGAGGAAACTCATGGACAGTTGCCTGAAATCCTGGATCTGTTTGGAGAAAAAAACCTGCTGATATTTTAATCCATTTGTTGTCAACAATGTCCCTGAGTGAATGTTAAGATATCCCAAACATTGAAAACGCGTAACTTAGGACTCACAGCACAGAGAGGACTGACTAAATGTGCTTATGAAACGTGCATCTTTCTTCAACACAGGAGCTCTTTTCGTAATGTTTTAACAAAACATTTCTAGAGTAGAATTAGACTGACCAATACAAAAACAGAAAACTGGGCTTGGTTTTGTAGACTCCGAAGAGTTTACATATTGAAAAATAGCAGTTATTTCACTGTACTACAAAATCAAATTGCAGATCCTTACAAAGATATTTCAGGAAGAGTTGTTTCCTGGGCAGCCTTCCAAAACATTTTCAATTATGTTTTTATTAAGGTTGAATTGATTTTAATCTACTTCTTGAGTCTTTGGGATACATTTTGATGCTTTTGCATAAGCATAGTGCTAGAAGGCTGTGTGAAAGCTGAGTTGCTCCTCTGGTCTCAAACATTTAAGGAGTAGGGGTTTAAAATAAAGGCATTCAGTGTTCTAAGTTCTGAAACAAAGTTTTGGCAATTGGCAGCACTGCAGATCTAATATGAGGCTTCCGTCTTAGCTACTTGGATGGTCCCTGGCAGAACAGGGACCGTATCTTGTTAAGATGAACTTATCCTGCAAAAATGAACTAATGCAGACCAAAGGACTGAAGTCTGGGTGTGCTTGGAGTCTGCTTCTGGGGGTTTTACAGTTTGTGACAGAGGGTCTGGCAAGTTTGGTCAATTGAACTTGAAACATAGTAGCGTCGTTTCTGTAAAATATGTACTAAAGTATCATTAATGAATATACGTATGTGTTAGATATGTGTGTATATTCTCCTATGCGTAAACTGTGGGTTGAGCAGTGAGCAGCCATATGTCCGTGTACCAGGTAGAACAGGGAAGACACACCCTCCCTTTCTTCTCTCTTTGGCCTTCCTGCCAGCAGTCTCTGCCCCGGTGACCTGTGCTGCCCCCTGGATGTGTTCAGAGTGACCCTTGAGCAGTGAAAAGCGTCGACTGCTGACTCTCTGCAGGGCATCTGACAGTCCCTGCACTGCAGCCTTCCCCAGCGGTATTTGCTGCAGCTCCTCTGGCTGATTGGGAAACCTGTTCATTCCCTCTGCACTGGGAATTCGATCTTCCCAGCTTGGCGAGGGGTAGTTGGTGATGGTCCAGCCAGTGGTCAAGTCCAGCCTTGTTCAGAGTTCCTGGGCTTAAGTATCTTCCTCCTGAACAACAACATCTCAAATGTCCACATCAGATGCTGCTGGCATCTTCATATGAAACACTTTTTTGAGATGATAGATCAGCTTGAAAACATGAGTTTTATCTGATGTGAGAGAGTTTGGGGGAATTTTTTGAGCGAGCTTTCTTATTCTATAAAGCTCATATTTACCCGCTTTATTCAAGTGAATCCAGTCTTGGTTAAAACTAATAAAATGCAGAGTGCATTAAATTCTATGCATATATTTTTAAAGTTCAATATAAGCACACTTATTGGTTGTTACTATTTAGTATTTGTTATTGCTGCGGAACCCAGAGGCTCTGCTTGCAAAGGGGAGCCCGTTGTGCAAGTTGTGATGAAGAGATACAGAAAAAGCCATCCCTGCCCTTAGTGAGTTTCTGAAATTTTGTGTATCACAGCACCGGAGGACAGATCTAAGTCTCTGTCCCATCTCTCAGTACTGTACTCCACTTAAAGAAATTACCAACACATACTCTGAGAATTTCGGGCCTGATGCAAAAAACAAGAAGAGCTCTGTCATCTGTGCCGTTCTGGATTGTTTGGGGTTTTGTAAAGAGAAATCTTGTACTTAGGCAACAGAAGGAAGTTCCCACGAAAGATGGCTTCTTTTATCACTGGGGTTTTTTTTTGTTTGTGTGGTGTGTAGGGTAAACAAAAATGTTTAATGTTTGATTCCATCTACTACTTGCAGAAGCATGTTGACAGTTGGTCTCATCATCATCTTACTGAAATCAGTGGAAGGAATCTAAGGGGGTACAAGCAGCCCACTATTTTTATTGAAAGACGTGGGGTAAGGCTGTTGAATGTATAGGTTTGAATGGTGATTCTCGTGCCACTTAATAGAATTAAAGTAGCTTGTGTTTTCAGGTATCATTAACTACTCTAATTTCATTAGTCTATGATCCTCTTTCCTGGACTACAGCTTCACTGCACTAGTCACAGGAAAAAATGGCTTATAGGCTCCATGTGAAACCTGTATTTACACAATTGTAGCTGCCACAGGAAAGTGCCAGTCAGTTATGTTGGGAACTCTTAGAATAAATCATGTCTTGAAATCATGGTTTGGGGGATTTACTGGGGTTTTGTTTGTTTTTATCTAGATTCTGCATTAATGTTTTCATCTGAAAATGTATGACACTGATCTGTCTGACCAATGTATTATGTAGTCCCAGGAAGGCCAAATTTAGGAGAAGATTAAATCTAGGATAGAGTATCTTGTCTGTTAACTGTTGTCTGCTCCTAGTTGCCTAGCCCAGTGTACTAAATTTGCTCTGACTGCTTCTGTTCACATATCCGTAAAAAAAAGGTGTCTCACAATACTGGCTCTGGCTATAATGAGAAAAAATGTTACGAAGAAAACTCCATGTTGAACATTAAAGTGACAATCCTATTCAGACTACCAGGATGGGTGATTTGCACCGACCGTGCCACGTTCCATAACACAGGGAAACAAAGAGAACCAGACAAGGGCTAGTACTTAAAATTACATGAGCAAAAGAAAAAATTATAAACGGAAATCAACAGACTACTGATTCTTTATTCCATTTGCGGAGCTGAAAAATATTAGTTACCATCAGGAAAAAAAAAAGCACGAAGTTTTAAGCAGAGCTACTTGCTGAAATAGTACATATCTTCCTTTGGCAGTCATTGATCTATTTTTCATATATAAGCCATACAGTGTATTAGCTGTATATATTAGCTAAGAGAGTATGAGTTCTCGAAGGAACAGATGGTTATTCCCAGCCTGGACAGCACTTTTTAAGCATTAAGAAATCTATACAACTGTTCAAGTGAATTACCTGGGGTTTGCTACTGCAATTTTAAAGTGCAGTGTAGACTTAAACAGTCCTTACCACTAGCATTCCCCCAAAATTAGAAGTTTCCTTTCTTATGCCCCCTTCATTTGCCATGCAGTTTAAAAATGACAGTTGTCGTCCCTGTGAAGATTAGAAGATCTATGTTGGGTATGTCACTTGCTTTGATGGCAGTTACTGCCCCAGGCATTTGTCATCCAACCTACAGGGATAACAATGTGTATTGGTAGTGCTTTTTTCAGAACACTGTAAGTATACAGATATTATTAAATTTTACAATTACCACAGGGAATGAATCAAAGCCTCCAATAAGCAAATTAACTATATATTGCTGCCCTGCCTTTATAATTTTTGTTCAGTACTATCTGATTGCATTCCTGTTATCACTTAGTTGTTTCTGTGCATGTAGTTTTATCTAATTTCTCTTTATTTCAGTCACTTGCAGAGGAGATAAATAGATTACTTCAAACTAATTGCTACTTATTAAAAAAAAAAAATCAACCTTCTGTAAGAGTTTCAAATCAGTGGTTTAAGCTAGCTTTTACTCTCTGTGGTATTTATCTTGAAGCATTTCATCATTGTAGAATCTGTTAATAAGTCATTTTTCTAAAGCCACTTTCAATTTGCCATTACCTGGTCTGTCAAAAATTTTAACACAAACAGATTATCATAGTTAAGTAGATAATGAGATACTTCTTTTAGTATCTATATGGATTGGAAATACCACTGATAGCCTTGCAGCTGCGTGGGTTTGAATGTGAAGTGTCTGACAGAGAACTAGAATGTAAATAAATATTGCATTGTCTTGATTTTTTCCATCCTTACATGATGGAGGACACAACTGCATTATTTATCTAATTGAAGGAAAGTTACAAGTATATTTAATTAAATTTAAGAGTACTTAGTAATACTGGGAAAGTAAACAAAGGATAAATGACAAAATGAGCTCAAGTCATGTCAGATAGTTTCATTCACAAGCATTGCACCCTCTCAGATAATTATTGCAGGATGTGTCCGTACATCAGAATCAATGTATCCAATCTATATTCAACAGCATATCGGTTTCTCATCTCCCCTAGCAAGCTTTCTTCTTTCCCCAGTGCAATTGCACGGTGAGTGCAAGGAGCCTAATGCTCACAAATCCATTTGCACTAATTTTCAGTGAGATTCATCTATTCGTCCCTTGGTGTGAGAGCAAAATCCAGCTTCCTGATGCTGATATAGAAAATGTTTGAGTTTGTTATGGCTTTAAAATACACTTCAATCCCAAAGCATTCACTGAGGCTTCCACAGGAAATGGGATTGTTGTGGGCCTCCTGAAATTAAGCTTTAGCAACACAAACTGCATAGTTTAGTTTTCTCACTCATTCTAATTGATGCTCCCAGCAATAGATGCAGCATGGTAGCCTCAGATGAACACAATCCTGATTGTTGTTAGTATCAGAGGAAAAAGCACAGCACAGGAGTTGAAATATTTACAAGTCTTAGGCTCTCTGAGGGAGTAGTTGACATTTCACAGTTAAAATGCAGTTTTCCAGGGATGTAAGCCTTTATATTTTGGGTGAAGGTTTCCACATAAGCGGACAGAAGATGCTGCAGGGATGTGGATTCTGATGAAAAGCATGTTCCTTGTGAGAAAGTCCTTATCTTTACAACTAGCTACCTCAAAAGACTCAGTGAAAGCCATAAGACATAATTAGATCATGAAGTTTGATCCCTGCCAAATTCATAATTTAAGTCAATGCTTAAGTCACATCTCTAACAACAACATAAAGGAACTGCCATTAGTGCGTGGAACTGAAGCTTTCATGTGCTAATACACTGATCACTCCAATTTTCTGTTAAAATCAGGACTCAGGAATTCCTAACTTAATCCTCAATATCTGAGTTATCTGAGAGATGCCTTTTTCTTATTTCAGTTTCTTAAAGAAGTAAAAAAACCCCATTAATATATATTTAAAGATTATTAAACAGCTTACATGGAAGTAAAGTTTAGTAAAACTATGTTTTGCCTAGGGTTAAGCAACTCTTTGTTTAGAACTTATTTCAATAGATCAAGCTTTCCAGCACATCCATTCTTCCTAGGCGCTCCCCATCTTTTGCAAATATAGCAAAATAAACATGAAGGAATATCATCAAGAAGAAAATATGCTGCTTGTGTAAGTAATTATGTCCCTTGTTAGTTCACTATAAAGTAATTTTCTTTTTTTTCCCCCCACTCTTTACATTTCTTAGTCTGCCCTGGAAGGTATTTTTACTTAATTTTGTTTAGAAATTTGAAAAGCAAAAGAAAGTGAGGGATGATTACAGACTTTATTTAAGGGTTTGATTTTGGTTTCTCTCTGTTCTTATATCAAAGATAAAATGGAAGTGGTGGTGTCATGTTCAGGTAATGAGATTTTATATTAAAAAGAATAAATTAAGCTCATAAAGCCAATGGCAGGAGGGACATGAGGAACCATTTCTAGCTCACAAAAAGGACTTGATACATTAATGCAGTGAGCATCAAGAGTTATTAGGAGTTGAAATTCAAAGCTCAAAGGATGTCAAGTGCTTCAAAAGCAAAGGCTTATTTTGTATTGTTTATATTTAGAAGTGATATGGAGCTCCCTTGAAATATTTTACCCATGATGTCAAAAATCAAAAGCATTACGAGGGAAAAAAGAAGTCAGGACATTTCCCTTGCAAACAAGAGTTCTGTCCATGACACACCAGAGGATTCCTCCAAGGTACAGATTGGTACACGGCACTACTTACCAAAAAAATCCAAACATCCTCTCCTCTTAACTGCACATTGTTGCTTGCCTTGAAAATTCATAGTACACAGGAACATTTTACTCTTAACGTTCACTGCTGGTTTTTTTTTCTTTTTCTTCTTTTTTTTTTTTTTAACGTAAAACCCCAAATCCTGGAATATCCGTATGTGGTCATTTTTTAAATAGGTATTTTTTTGAAAAGCTGTGTGACATTTTTCTTTAATGGCTGATTTTTTTTTAATGTCAGCTACATTTTTAAAGCATGAGGCCTGGTTGTAACTAGCCTCGGCACTGCTACTGTACATCAGACTGTACCATTTGATCATTAATTTATCACAGTTCTAGCAGTTTGTTTGACAGGTGATAGTGCTTTCATCTAATGGCTACACAGCGAGTGTGTGGTGCACTAAAGAGTGGATGCCACTGACTAGAGTCAGAAATCAGCAGACACCAGCCACTTTGCAGAGCTTTATCGATTTACCAGAATCATTTAAAGATATGAAACAACTGGAATAATGAATGCCAACTCAGTTCACTGTAGGATTTTTTTTTCCTTATAGTTATTTAGTCTGGCGTATATTAATAGAGTCTTGTTGCTAACGTTGTGATTACAACTGTTTGTGGTGGTAAAAGAGATGCAGAAATCAAAGTGTAAGTTTGGATATTCGTACTGGAAACGCGGTGTCCGTGCTCAGTGCAGCTTGGGAACTTGGCACTTGGCAGAAGCATGAGGCATACTGGAATGTTATGAAATGGTATCTACATTCAGACCTTCTTAAAACTACCTGGTGAAAATGCTCTCTGGGCTAGGTATCTGTGCAGCACATGTACAGCCCAACACGCCTGCGTTTGCCCGGGTGCAGGGAAGCCGGTCCGTGCCTGCTGAGCGGCTCTGCCCGAGATCGTGGCCAGATCTAGGGCTGCAGCCAGGCTGTTGTGTGCACAGAAGGGCTGAATCTTCAAATCCTACCCCATCACATAGTTGCGTCCGGAGGACTTGTTTCTGTGATAGCTCAGATGGCTGCATTTATCCTTCTTTGCCAAAGGCCTGTCTCGTGGTTGTTCTTGGTTTTGGCACGTTTGCAGGGGTGCTGTGCTACTGTGAACCCAGTGCTCTGCTTTACCACAACAGAACCTGGGACCCATTCCAGCGAGGTGCTGAGGAAACAGTAGCCTCTAAACCTCTTAGCAGGCCCACAGACTTCTGACACTCTCCAGTCCCAAAGCACTTGGCTAAAGCAGGTCTTAATTGAAATTATTTTAGAGGTGGAAGGGATGCTTTGAATTTTGAAGTCAGTGCCAGCAGACTTCTGCCCCGACGTTGGACAAGTCGGATTAGGCCAAAGCTCAGATGACTCATGGAAGTTAATTAGTTTTCTGAGGTGCTGATTGCTCATATTTCCCACTGAAGTCAATAGGGAAACTCCCACGTGTCGTAGTGGCAGCTGGAAGCTGGCCATGCAGTCTTGTGGGACATCCAGAAGAAGTGGTGTTGTCTTTTGTAGTGGTGGCAGTGGGAGTTGCTTACAAACATGAAGGAAACCAAAACGATGCCAAAAGAAATTTTCTTTTCCTCCTCCTTAGTGGCTGTTACAAAATCATGAATAAACACAAAAGCTTGTCAAATATTTTCGGTATTTATTTTAAATGTACCTGGATGCTTGCGTATGTGCTGCCTTTTCTCCTTTTCTCACAGGAACATTCATGCCTGCAACGTTGCTGTGTACCTAGTCCTGAGTGAAATGAAACTTATTAATCTAAGAACAATTACTAGACCACTGTCTCCAGGTTTGTAGTAGCTCATCAGTGTTGATGCATTTGCATACGCTGTGTTCCAGGAAGGACCCTGTTCCTTGCTTCCCTGTGTCAGCAAGTCGTCACTGCTGCAGCTGAGCGTGGATGATAGTGTTTTGCTCAGGAAGAACTAGTGAGATTGCCAGGCCTGTGTTGTGTGGACTGTAGGTAGAATGGTGTCAGCGGCTGACATGCCCTAAAACTTGAGATCTAGACTCTCCTTTTATTGATGCTACAAAAATTTACACTGGTCAACTGGAGCTCTCAGTTATAAATAAATGTGTGTGCATTAATAGAGCTTGTACAGGGTTGATTGTGAGCTCTTTTTGCTGTAGGCTTTTAAGTTCCTCTGCTGTCCATCTGTCACATTTCCAGCATATTAAATCTTGTTTGATTCGTTTGGAAGAAAGTTCTTTAGTTACTTCTAAGTAAAGCTTGGTTAAATTTAATTGATATTAAAGTAAATGTGAGGTCATCTGTTCTGGTGAGGAATTAAAGTGGGAATGTTTCAGTGACAGAGGGGTTTTTTTTAAAAAAAAGCAAAGAAAAAAGAGCTGTTCTTTCATCTTGTCTTCTCTTCTTTCACCATTGAGTGCCAGTTAGGAGTTGCTCAAAGTCTTATGTAAGCTACAAATCATGCTGTGCCTTTCCATTTGCCTTCCTGCCTACAGAACCACAAGCTAAAAATATCCTGGACGAGCAATTCCCTTCATCTTCTCGTTTCAACTTGCCAATTCCCAGTCCAGCTCCTCCTCCTTCCACCGTCTGAGTGCCAATTTGAGGAGCTCTCTTTACATTTTTGGCTATCTTGTTTCCAGGAGGTGGGATGGGTTTCCCCACAGCCAACCTGGTTATAAATAGCTACTTGCCTGAATGAAGAGCTTGCATCCTTGGCAGGTGGTCTGAAAGAGCAGCTGCCATGTGATGGAGCCATATCTTGCCTTATCTTCTCCTAGAAGTACTGCCTGTGGTTCTGCAAGGTCTTTCCTGGAAGATCCTGCTCACGTGCTCGCAGCATTAACTCCACATGCATTTCCTCTGACGGCAGTGGAAGTGCTGTGTGAATTTTTCCATTTGCAGCAGGATAAGGAGATTGGGCTCAGGAGAGCTGATTTTCTTCTCTATTGCTGCATAAAACCAAGAATAATTCAGCTGGAATGAGTATGAGGTCCTCCCAGTGATAGCCCTAGATCACAGAGATCAAAGTCTGCCCATCGCTTGTATTTTAAACTATATTTCAACCAATATGCAAACTACATTTTTACCGTCTCTTTCCTTATTCCCGCAGTTGAAGTCCTGGCTTGAGCCACAATTAATATCTCTCCTCCCTCCATCATGAAGATTCCTTGCCCTTCCCAACTAAAAATCTCAGCCACAATTTGTAGTTTTAGTGTGATTAATACATACATCTGCAACATGAATCTTGGTCCCCGCGGGTGCCTGTTCCCACTCTTGCCACCCCTCTCGTGATTTGGCAGCCGGGGGCAAGCAGAGGGGGTGGCCTGTGTGAATGCAAATGCACGGTGGTGGGCAAGCTTGGCTTGGGTCTCTTTGTTTGTTTGTTGCTGCTGTTTTTGCTGGCCTTGCTCATCAGAGCCTCAATCTCTGGAAAGAGCCTAGTGTGATTCATGTAAACACTGAAGACAAGTAGGATCGGACTTGCCGAGGGGAGTGATAAAAAGCGGAGGGGAACAAACACTTGGCGGGGATTGGCTGCCCGATGTGGCGCAGCGGAGACTGGGATCGAGAGGTATGCCAAAAAGCTCTTTGTCTCACATGCACATTAGGATAAGTAACATTGCTCCTTGCCATCTGTCTCTCTCTATGAACCTCTGCCTCGTTCCCATGTAATAAGAAGATTCATAGAAGTACCAGCTGTGACCTTACAGGGGAGCCTGAGAAACTTTGCCTTCCCAACCAGCACTGGGAGGGTCAGATCTGGCACCGTTGAACACAGTTGTGTGTGTGTAATTTTTTTGTTTTTGCTGTGTCGCCATCTCTTCCCCCAGCAGTCGTGCAGCGTTTGTAGAAAGATGAAAGCTGCCACGGCAGCTCAGGAGAGGCTGGCAGCTGCCAAACATGAGTTTCAGTGGGCTATTTTTTTCCTTTGTTTCTTCCTACTCTAATAAAGCTGAGTAACACAAAAGGAGATGATCAGATGTGGCAATTTCCTAGTCCCTGGTTGCCGAGGACCAAAATGATAGTGACCAACAAGAAACAAATTGTGTCGGTATTTGTTGTGTTGCCTGGCTCAAAGCCTATAGGAAGGGACTCCCTTACAGACGTAACACGTTCCCCTCTGGGTTAAATGTGAACTGTGTCCTTTGTACCCGGTTTGCAAGAGGTTTGGCAGCAACCGAGGTTACTGGCAGCTGAGCCTGTGTGCGTGATTGTGCCTGCGGTTATGCTGTCGGTGCTTTGTGCAGGTAAATCTACACTGAGCTTTTGCACAGAGCAGGATTCAAGTCCTTTTGTTTCACGTGTTCATGGCAGAGAAAACTCAAAATACCTCGACCCATAATTTTGTGGTAGCACCTGTGTGAATGATTCAGAGTCATTCTGAAAAATTAGGGGTGAAATATTTCAAAACAAGGAAAAGAAATGGTTCTTTAAGTAGTGAAAATCTGAAGGAAGAAATTTAATATGAATTCAGCTAACCCATGTAATTCAAACCCAAATCAAGCACCTCATCTTCCAACCTGTTTTCAGTAGAGTGAAAGTAACTTTCAAATTGAATTTTTTCATTTTTAATATCAAAAGAAGCATTCTTACTTTTTCATTAAAAACAACTACAGGAAAACGTTATCCACATGGCTCTGACCGAATATTGCAATGAATCTAAATCTGCATTTTTGCTATTGAAAAAGTGTAAGATAAAAAAGTTTCTATATAATAATCCTTGGGCAAATAAAATTCCATTCTGGATAAAATAAATGATAGGCTTCCTAAGGTAGAAGAATTAAGTTAAGTGCTCCTCAAATTTGCTTCCTGATGATTTGCATTTCTTGTGAAACTCATTGTAACTGTATAAAACCACTTCTTCCAAACTTCACGTTCATTGGTGTTGAGATATTTCAAAGGCAATTTACCCTTAGGATTAAAAAATAATCAGAATGAGAGTTTGTTGTCTCCCCCTCCTTTGCAATTGTCATGCAGGGGGAACTTGACTTTTCACCGGGACTGTAGGAGCGTATGTTACCGAGACACTTGAAAATTGCACCCAATATCACCAAGAGCAGCAGATGGATCTGTCAGCTGTTTTACTGAAAATGGTGAATATCTTCCCTGGAACATTCATAAGTTGCCTGAGGCAAAATTTCACAGTGGAAACAGTGAGATTTCTCTTTACATAACATTCCTAGTACTCACGAAAGTCTAGGTCCCCCCCGCCCATCAGATTAAAATACCCATGAAGCAGAAGATGATGAATAGGCACAGCTGGGCTGCGAGAAGGGCATTTCCAGAAGTCCTCAGCACTACCCTGACCGACCGCAGCCCATCAGAGCTGCAGTGAGCAGCAAGCGAACAGTGTCTGTAGGACTTACTATCCTCGCTTATTTTCACATTTAGGTGGAGACTGAAACAGGCTCTGATGAGGCCTTTGTGCCTCTCGCCTTCCACGGGGTCTTTGCAGTAGCATGAGCAGCGTCTTCCTCGTGGTCCGCTTGAGGGCTGGATGGGAGTGTTGAAGTCAGCAACTGGAGGTGTCCCAAGTCATGTATCGTAATACTTTCCCTGCCTTTGGCTAATGATAGCCACATCTAAGAGGAGAGCTAATCATGGCAGTGGAGATAGGGGAAATGTGCTGTGCGCGTGACCACGTCTAGGTCCCCAGGCAGAGCAACATTTGGGCCTCAGGGTTTACCCTTTGCGTTGCGGAAAGGGTAATTTCAGCGATACAGCTTGGCACTTTTCATATCTGTAAGTACTTCGGAGAGTTTAAATTGGCTTTCTGCAAATATTTGTGAGCCTGATCCAGGGCCCTTTCTGTTGGGTTTTGTTTCAGAAAGTGTGAATAAGAGCAGATCATGATGGTGTTCACCAGAAAAAAAACACTGATTTTGTTCCTAAGTTTAACTGTTTGCTTATAGATACAGTGAAAACCTGGCTCTATAATTTTCTATTGGAAATAAAGATTGCAGGTCCAGAGCAGGCCGAATTTGACAAAGGTTTGTCTATGCTTTCATGTTAACTTGTTACTAAGGCAGAGTGTTAAATTAAAACCCAATAGTTGCCTCTGAATAACTATTCTCTGGAATAAGAATGTCTTTCATGCAAAAGGATGTTAAGCAGGCAGATGTCAATTAAAATTTGCCCAGGTGAATTCTACTGCAATAAGAGGACCTTAGGCACTGTCTTAATTATAATACCTTTTTTAAGTTTATTCTTATTGCTACTGATTTTTTAATGCTTTGCAATGTCTGTAGCCCAAAATAATGTTTAAATCTCTCTTAGCTTCCATAAAATGAAATTTTCTGATAGCCTGAGAAATTATTGTTTATGAGTTTGCATAGGGAAAGGAGGAGAAAGCATTGTGTGTGCACTTATACCAAGGGGGATTTCCACAGTTTCCAATGTTCAGCTCCACCTTTTTGCTTTTGTCAAATCTTACTCTTAGAAGCCTGAAATATTCAGTCGCTTTGTAGTAGGAAGCATTTGTACATTGTTTAGCATTTTCTGCCAACTGAGCAAAAGTTATTTAAAACAAAATTTTAGATGCAAAGTGGAAGATTTAAAGATGTTTGACATCACCTGTGTGCAGATACAGACTTTGGGTCAAGTTCTGAACTCACCTTCACGTGGTGTAAGTGTTTGTGTGATTATTCTTACTGGGACCGAGCTCCTAATGGCAGAGTTATTGAACAAGTGCTTGCATGTATAGGGATTGCTGTCTGGTTGCTTACCAGCAATCAGCCCTCTCTTTTGAAGAGGAGGAGTGAAAGCTCTTGACTCAGGCTGCCATGTGCTTTTTTTGAAATCTGATTGGAAAGTTTGTGATGTGACTCAGTCTTTATCTGGTGAAATTCCTCCTAATAGGCCTGTCTGTTTGTGCTGCATGTCACCTGCTCTGGGATGGGGCTTTCTTAGGTCATTAACTGGCGAGAGGGCCCGGTGGGTGAGAACACCTGCCAGGAAGGCCTGTGAGCAAGCAGCACTGCTGAGCAAATAATGCAGGCTTGGGCATCCATGGAAGTGTGAAAAGCTTTAGAGCTTTCCTCTAGTGTCTTGTTTTCTCAAGAGAACCGTATGGCGAGCTCTGCAAACAAAATGGATAATATTTTATGTTCAAAGCAAACATCTAATTGCATCTCCCAGCCACTGGGCTACAGCATATTTACTAAGTCTGTCCTCTGTGACCCAGTGCAACACTCTCATTTACGTGTGTGTGAAGCACAGCGGTGCAACCACTGTGTCTCTCTGCTCTGGTGTGTTTGTAGTAGGGACTACAGATGCTCATGCCAAACTTGCTTGTAGCTTGGACATAACAAAGCAGAGGGAAAAACTCTAAACAAACCATTTTGAGCCTGATTTCAGCTCCCTCTACGCTAACTCAACTATGACTCAAGGGCAGTCTTTGTTCTTTTGGGAACATGACCTTGTTACCTGCGCACCGAATGCAGAAACAAAGAGGCTGGAGAACAATGGAAAATAAGACCAAAGGTCCTTGGTTTTTAATTTATCATTTGGCTTTCTTTTCAGAAAAAAATAAAAAAGAAACAAATAACAAACAAGTATGAAGTTTATCCTAATTCAGAGAATAAATACGGAGCGTAATAGTGCAAAGTAGCAAGAGGCATGGCTATTCCTGCCACTGGATGATTAGGGTGTCATCTCTTGGGCCATGCACACAGTCTTCCAGGCTCTGAACTGGTCTTGAGACTGAGACAATCACTGACAATACAGCTGCAAATTTAACCCGATTTCACATTTCTTTGTTGCTTTCCTGTATGGTTCTGGATAGTACTAATCTTCATAGGTAGCTGAGGATCACCAAAAGAATTTTTTCAATTTCTACTTTCTATTTAATTCAAAGGGGCTGCATTTTAGAGACCCTTTATCCCTTCTCTTCTGTAGGGAGAAGGATGTGTGGCATGGTGAAAAGCTGTGAACGGTCCTACCAACATCAAAAACCACAAGAGTAATGTCTTGAGTGACTGTGGCAGAACAGGGTTCTTGCTTAAATTTTCTTACCTTCCCTTAGCTTATTGAAAAGCAGGTACTTGGAGGTTTGTTATTCCCAATTGAATATGTCAGCAGGTTCAGTTTGTTTAGGTTGGGAGCTGTGTCACAAGCTGGGACTGTTGGTACCACTGCACATGCAGGGTTCGCTCTCTGCAGGTATCGTCGCAAGCCTTGGTCACTGGGCTACTCACAAGAAAAGTGCACAAACGCATGCAAACAGATGGCAATAGAAAAGTAAAGCTGTGTTTTTGAGCTTGATACTCATTTTGACAGTTATGGTTATAATTATGCCATGAAAAACAATTGAAGAGCTGTAGCATTGAGCATTTTATGCAAGGGGATGTTTGATTAGGAATCCAAATTCCAAATAGGATCCAAGAGAAGAGGTTTACTGTTGTGCTCATCCAGCAGAGTAGCCAGACTGTGTGTAAAATCTGAGAAGAAATTCAGTAACAACTGGGAGCACGAAAAAGGTATTTCATGATTTGGACACAGAAAAAAATCTGATACAAATTAAGTTCAGAAAAAAAATCAGTGCATGGAAATCAAATACATCCAGGTCAGTTAAAGGAGGCATCAAGGTAGTTACCAGACAGAATGATATGGGGAGAAATGCAAAAAAGATGAAAGATATGGCTTTTACTTTGCACTTTTGAGAGGTTACAACTTCAAAAGAAAACCACTAAAACAAAATAAAATGTTTCTCCCTCATGCTGAAGTGATTTGGCCATAGGTGCCCGTGTTCTTTTTATAATTGTGTTCTCTGGAGGGTTCAAGTCCTCCCAAAGCTCACTCCAGGCAGCCACTCCGGCTGGCTCACCGCAGTGATTAGCGAGAGGCCTGCGGTGCGCTGAAATGTTGCAAGGAGCCCATAGAGGACCTCATCGTGAGCCAAACAGGTTACTGCCTTGGCAGGATTCCTCATACTGGTTTGTGAAGATAAAAGGAGGATAGGTAAAGGTTACTATTTCAAAGCAGGTGTTTTGGATCTCAAAATATTTGGTGAAATTATTCAAGAATAGTTCATTCATGTGAAAGTAGTTTCTGTGTATTGCTGTCAAGGTCAATGAATGCTAAAGTCTGATGCTGGCCAAGCAAGCAAAAACTGCCTGTGGGCTCCCTTAGCTTACAAACCTGGCGACTCCGAGCTTGGCATAGTCAGGTCTGTGGGAAGCAGGATCAGGAGCTCGCAGGCTTTCTTGGGTCAGCTCTACTGTTGTGTTAAGTTGGGCTGAACATCCCAATGTCATCAGGACAGTCACAGCACACACTTCAGGAGCGCTGATGTGACTCTTTGGGATCTCACTCTGCTCAGGCTCAGGAGCTTCTGCTTCCCCAGCTGCCCGCCCTCTGCCAGGGGCCGACATCCCACCCTGCCCAGGCCTCTTGGCCACCCCAGCAGAAATCAAACGATGGTGTGTGTATCCACCAGTCAGCTGGTGCATGACACAGTGAATATTTGGCTCTTCTTTTGATATGAATTTAACGTTTAAACATACAAGTTTTCGAAATAGCGGAGATGTTAGGCAGTCGGATGCTGGGGGCCTGGCAACTCTCGCCTGCGCCACCATCGCACTGAGCCAGGGGTTTTGGCAGAAGTCTGCTGCTGTGTCTGAACACAAGTGATGAGCTTTGTGTGACACAGCACCTGGTTCTGGCTGGTTGTCCGGGGCCACTAAGGTGAAGCTGTTCACAGGGGCTGGACACTTTTGGAAAGCAGCTCCTACTTAGGAGCCTGTGCTATAGCTAAAGGCCCTTCACCCTGGGCAGGCGGTGATTGCCAGCGGCTACTGACCACGTCCTCTGAAGCCCGTAGCTCAACGCATGGAAACCTCTGCTAAGGATCTCTGTAAGGAGTGTAAATGCAAACATTTGTGGAGACTTAGCAAGTCCTGTTTCCTGTCGTCTGATTCTTTGTTCAAGATGTGTATGTCATGTTGTCAGGTGTAAGTGCTCAGGTTTCAGTAGCTTGTTGAAGAAAAGATTGTTAGCAAAATTCCTTGAGTAAAGGAGGAAAGGTACAAGAGCTGGGCATTTGGTGCAGTTGTTCACTATGGCTTTGGCAAGTGCAGACAAGCTGAGATTGTGTTATCATTTCACACAGTGTGGTATAATGTTTTAGACTTAAATTTTAGAGTTTATTATCTGCAAGCTGGATGTATCTGTTAATATGCCCTTACATAAGGGAAATGTCTGCATATGAATACAAAACAGTCCTCCTGTGACATATTTATCTCCAGCTTTGAAGGTCAATGAAAAGGTGAATAATCTATTGGACTTGACAGTAATTTGGAAACCTTAATACATGTAATTCACTGGAAATAAGAAGTGGGTTTCTTAGTTGGTTTGCAGTGACGTCGGGCAGTTTGGCATTTCAGTATGTGTCTGTATCGTTACGGCATTCCTTGGTTTTCCAAGGAAATCGGGCACAGACATCTGCCACTCAGTAAAGGAGCGGGAAAGGGTGTCTACTCATAACTGGTGTTAATAATTTTCAGCCAGTGGTATTTAGTTAAGTCTGTTGGACATGTACTTCTTGCAGAACTCCTGTGTGTTTTCTGAGGTGTCTGTGAAGCTGGGTGATGCACCGAGCTGGTGCCGGACCAGCAGGAGCGAGCTTGTCCTTAAGGCAAGAAAACAGGTGCATAACTGTGATTCCAGGTTCCATTCCCTCTCTCCATGAAGCAAAGGGACTTCTCCTTTGGTGAACTGGGGGGCAAAAAAATGGGCTACGTCTTCAGTGTCAGTTTGAATCTTGTCTTTGTTTCCTGCCATTTTAATGTCTGGATTTTGTAGCACGCTGTGTGATTTTACTGGGCTTGTGAAATGTACATACTCCAACTTAAAAATCTGCATGTTCCCATCTGTACCCTGAGGACATCTCAAAAGTGGGGATTCAGAAACTGGGGAAAGAAAGGTTTCATGAATTTTACAAACTTTTTCCTTTAAGTGCTTTTTTTAATACTTGAGTGACGCTTACGAATTACTTACACCATCCGCTATAATTTAATGCGTTACACAATAAAGAGTATCTGCTGTTCTTTGTGTATTTCAGTACCAATGCTTTCCTTATCTATTTTCCCCAGCTTGCCATTTCGTGCAGTAGAGGTTCTGTCATGTGATATTACTCCACGCAGAGGGAAGTCGGAGCAGCCCTGCACGCAGCTTCACACCACTGGTAAGCAGTCAGAGGATTTGCTTTGGTCATAAATGCAGTTTCACAATGTGCATCTCTCCTCTCTCTCTTGCATGTTGAACATGGCACTTCAACAACTGAAAATTCAGTGGTTGTCATCTGAATCAGGGTTCAAATTAATAGCTCGTGTACTTCTTTGGAACAGGGTTTTCAGCCCTAATATTGATTTGTGGGCATTCCAAACTGCAGTCACTTGTAAACATGCGTGTGCAATTTCTGTTAATGTCAGTGACGATATCGTTTGCACACTGAGTGAAGGGTAGACTGCATTAGTTGTCTTTTACATTTTACTGTCTTCACACAAACTTACTGTAGTATTTTCCACACACTCAGAGACCTTTGCAAAATGAGGAACTGTTGCTTTGTAAATATTCATGTTTCAGGCTGTTGTATGTGTATTGTCAAAACACCCAAACCGTTTTCTCACAGACCGTACCTGCATACATCAGTTACCTAATTCCTATGCCTGTGACTCTGTGCCTGTTTTACTATTCTTCTGAAATATTTTGTGAGAGGAAAGGAAAATAAGGAATATCTCAGGATAGACTTGTGCTTTATTTTAAGAGATTTATTCTTATTTGTCCTTTAGCTTTGCCTTCTTGGACTATTTCTTCCATCTTCAAATAGTTATCTAAAATACGTTTCTATCTGTATATAGAAAAGAAATCTAGACACTCAATTTTTGAGTGGCTGAAGTTATGTCCCTGTAATATTCCTGAGCAATTAACAGTTTTCTTTCCACCCCCTCACCCTATATTTTCCCAAGGCCTTTAACTTCAGATACAGATTTGGGCCCCCTTCCAGGAGCTGTACTTCTCAGTAATGGGTGTGATTTGTCTCATGTGGGAATTGTGAATAAAATTACTGGTAACATACTTACATTCAATTAAATGTTTCAACACATGCATCGTTTAGCCACTCAGTAGGGAAATCCTCTCTGCCACGTTCAAGGAATGGCAATCGATACGTGCTCACTAGTAACGTGTCTGCAAATTTCAAAATACTGTAAGGAGTTAGGTGACGTAGATGACTTTGTCTTAGTAAATTGTAGTCTGACAGCTTTGCTTAGCCATAATCAATTCTCATCCCTTTTGTTCAAAGGCAAACTGTCAAGCAATGTTGTCACTTCTGACTCAGTGTCAGAAGCCATGAAGCACCTCATTCTTGGGAGAGAAGCGAATCTGGACTCGATCAGAAAGTGAGCAGGACATGTTGTCTCAGGTTATATTGAGGAAAAAATCACAGTCCAGTCTTGGGGTGAACTAAATGGGTACTTTGACCTCGTAAAATGTTGTACGCTGACACAGAGGGGATAGAATTGTAAAGACAAACAACTCAAACAGTTTTTCTGCGAAAGTGAAGTTTCACGCTCATGCATGTCAGGAAGATGTGAAAGGTGGCCCAAGATGCTCCCAAATCATTCTGTGCAGGAAAATGCTGAACTTCAGCTGTGGGAAGGTCGAGTAAGGAGCTGCGAGAGTGCAAGGGGAGTCCTGTCACCTGGGTGCTCAGAGCTTCACCTGCCTCCCTGCTTCTGCACAAGGTACATGGGTAGGAAGACGGGGAAATTCTCTCATCTGTGTGTGCTCAGTGGCCAACATGCTGAAGGCAGCATGGGGCTAGTAGGTGACTAAGAAAGATGATAGCGGAGTCTCTCTGGGAGTTCTTAACCAGGCTGGCCCATTAACTCTGCATGTAGGCACCTGTTTTGGCTGGTGCTGAGAGGTGAAGAAAGGGGAAGCTTTCCTGTGTTTTTCCTTTAGACCTGGAGGTCAGGCTGTGCTTGCATTTGGACACTGTATATATTTGAGTGGAAACATGGGTATAGGCCAACATATGAAGTACCAGATTGACAAAGCCCTGTCTCTGTTGTGCGAATAGCTTGGTTAATGCCTACTTCTTTTCCCAATAAACCAGTCTCCTGCCTCCCAGTGTGTAGGTAAGGAGTGAAAATAAAGTCGCCTTTATGGTTGGAATAAAATGACTAGGATGACAAATGTGGGTCAGGATCTGTCAGAGTTCACGAAAGACCCAGAACCAATCAAGCTGGTTTCCTCAGCTGTGAATACTCAAGTCAGACAAATGCATAATGCATCCAGCTCTCTCGAACGTGTATGTGCAGCCTCCATGCTGGGACTACACTCCAGGCTTTTGAAGTTTAGCCAGTAGCCACTGTATATTTCTGGTTGTTTAGCACTTGCTAAAGAGAAGCTCAGTAGTACCAGGATGAATTATAATTTTTGCCCTGGGAAAGAAACAGAGAAAACAAAACAGAAACCTAACCTGACCAGTAGAAAGCCTTCTGGAATAAGGATTATTTGATAAAGGAAAGATCTAAAAAGATCAGACATTATCTTTTTTTGCTTCACAATTGAAGTGTGACCTGAGAAACTGTACAGTTTTGTAAAGGTGTGTTAAAGTGGGAGGTGTGCGTAAGAATGGCTTGAAAGGAATTAAAGGATGGAAAATGAACCACATGGAGAAATCAAAAGCAGCACAAAGGTGTAAGTACCCTGTGTGATGCATACTCCTACTGTAGAATGAAGCAGGCTTTGCAGATGTCTTTGGTGTTTTATAATATGCTTAAAATCAAGAATATTTATAATTTCTCCTTCTTTCACCCTTCATCTCTGTCCCTGCAACTGTTTGACACCTTTTGTCTTGGGAGGTGGGCCTGGTTCTAGACACATTAATTGTAGTTTCCACAGTTTGCTTCACTTGCCATTTCAGGAGGCTGCTTCAGTGTCCCACCTGGTAGTGTTGTTTACAAGCAGTTTTTGCAGCCTTTCTATTCTGCTCCCTTATTTTTGTTACGCGTGGTGTAATGATGCCATATGACATTTTAGGTCTGAGTTGGTATTCCTTGTGGTATCTCCTCGACCCTGTTATGCTTTGGGTGTTTGCGTTCCCTGTTCAGATGCCCACGCGTGGTGTGGTTGTTTTCATTTGTGACTGAATGCAGGCTGTAACGCCGGATGTCACAGGAATATGTTTAGAACTTCCATTGATCTCTTTAACTGCAAATAGTCATTACGGCTGCAAAACAAATAGTGGATCAAAAATGTGGGAATGTGGCCCAGAAGATGCTGCTCGCTTTTTCTTCTGAAATGCATGATGTGCAGGTTTGAGGTATAATATATAAATAGGTTTTTAACAAGAAAACAGGACAGGATATCATTAGGCAAGGACTATTTGGGAAAAAAAAATCTCCATTCTTTAAAAAAAGAGAATGAGAAAAAGGTACAGGTAGCCATGGGAAGTTGGTTGGCTTGTGTGAATCCTCAGCATTAATGTAGTTCTTGATAAATCCCCTGCTGTAGTTTTGACTAAACACAGGTTTTTGCTTCTCAGTACTGTTGCTATGCGACAGTCGCACAGTTTGCTTGTTGTACCCCAGAGATGGCTGCATCCGGCATAGACAGTTTGAGGAATTTATAGACATGTCCCGTGTTCTATGGAATAATGTCTAAAATAAAAATTGTTCTTCTTCAGTTGTTTGATTTTATATGTTATCTATTTCAGGAAAAACCTGAGTTTGGGAGAACAGGTATTTGAAAGCTTAAATCAAAATTACATCACATTGCAACATCCTAACTCCTGGATCCTTGTGCCCCTTTAATCCTTGGCATTAGTTAAGAGACAGGACAAATTCCAGTATCTGGTGATAGGAAGTGAGTGTTGTTTTTATGGGAAGAAACGTGATCTTGTACTTCCCTGCAAATTCTGGTTCAGCTCTTTTCCTGGGCCAGCTACCTTGGGTGTAATCCTGGGCAAGTCACAGAGGGCATGTCCACAGTGAGGATGGAGCACTGCTCCTGGGCATCTAGGCTTCTGCCAGCCAGCCCTGCTGAGAGCCTGGGTTTGAAAACAGCCCAGCCTGAGCACAGCCAGCCTCTGCTCTGCAAGCGTAGGGAGCTGGTTAGCTCAGTGGTTTGAGCGCAGTGCTGGCAACAAGGATCAATACCGAGGTTGCAGGTTCGATTCCCACGCGGTCCCCATGTGTTGCCAGGTCTAGTCGAGAGGTGGCGTCCCTGCCCAAAACAGGGAGGTTGGACTAGATGATCTCTAAGGTCCCTTCCAACCTAGGCCATTCTATGATCTATGAAGCATGAGCTGTCGCAGCTGCATGTCACCACACTGTACAGAGGATGAGGTTAGGTCAGTGCTAGCTGGGGGAGTTCAGCACTTGTGCTGCTTCAGACATCTGCTCCTTAACAGGTCTCTGCTTTGGCCCTCCCCCTTCTTCCAGGAGGTCTTTCAAAGATCAACGCATTGATGACTATGATGCAGGTAGCCAGTACTGGAGCAGTACTTATACATCTAAGGGGTTTAGACGTAGATGGTAGCTAGTTGAAACTTGTCCTTACAGAGCCAGGAATGCTTTTAGGGCCTTCCTAGCAAAAGTTCTGGTGCTCATTAGAAACCGGTGGTTTATGTGTTTAAAATAATTGTTCACAATAATTCCTGTCCAGAAGAAATGTGTAGGACATCAGCAGCATTGTCTAACAGCACTTTCTGCAGTAGTGGTGTGCCTGCTAATGATGACAGTGGTGTATCAGTGGCATTGCACAGTCTTTGAAAAGTGCAGAAAAAATGTTTCTGGAGTTCATGCCATCATATCACAATTGCTCTGGCATAATTGTTGAACGTACACAAAAGCATCATTTTTTTCCCCCTTGCAAATGAACTGTGGTTGATGTTGCACTATTTTGGTTTTGTTTTCTGCTTAACATTCCTCCATAAGTGCAGCTCCTCTGAGGCTTGAAGTGAGACAAAACTGAACCAAAGTGACTTTGTTTTCTGTGTGTAAGAGGATGGACACTGAGTGATAATGACATATTTTTCATGTGAGCAGCAGGTGCGAGACCAAGTGTCTACTGCGGATTAAAGTAAATATGTTTTTTTCTATATTTAACTGATATGTGACAAAGAAACAATGTTTAAATGTCACTTACTATGGTTTGTTGTGTGTCTATAATTACACATTCTAATGTGCCAAGTAGCTGCTCACTGAAGTTCAAATTTACATAGTAAAGTTGTGCATAACAAGACAAGCAAGATACAGTCTAGCATTCATCTCCATGCATCTGGGCTGCCTCCACCCAGCAGTTACACTACCAACAAATGAATGTTTTCTGCTCTCTTGAGTTCACATAAATAGCTGTAAATTCCTATAATTAACTGTGATAAGTCACTCCCCACTATTAAAACAAAGACGTGTTTGTTTATCGTTCGTACTTGCATCCACCACTCTTAACATTGCAGTGTCGACTGATGTTTTTTCACTGTGTTAAACAAAGCAGAAATATTCCTGTTGGGCAATGCTAGAGTCCCAAGAGCAGCCTCGAAAGCAGGAGCTCTGGATCGCTTCACTTTGCTGATGGCTGTTTCTTTTCCTCGCCACTTACCACAGCCCCTCCAAAAGACATTTAGGTGGGGGTTAAGACATGGAGGAGCAAGGCACAGCTTGGAAGCAGAGAAGTAAATGCAACTGAGATATCAAGATGAGTTGTTTTTTGGAGGGCTGAAAATACAGCAGTTCCTTTGAACATTTGATTTTCCCTGTGTCAGGCCTACATTGAGTCACAGGTTATTTGTGGCAACGCTGGTCCAAACTTTACTACCTAAACTATTTTTTCCTGACATTCAGATAGATTTGTAGTGATATAAAAAATATTTGTGACACTTCTTTGCTGACATCTGATTTGGTTTTCATGTGGGTTTGGGGGGTAGTGTTTGTTTGGGTGTTAGTTGGGGTTTTTTTTAGTCTAGGGGCACCAATTTTTGCCCTAGAGCCTCACTTTTCTTCTCAAATATACGCTTATTTCATAAGCCTGCTCTCAGTGATTAGTGGAAACTCTGCGTCACTTATTTCTTATATCCATCGTCTTATATATGCTGGGGCCTGCGCTCAGGTTGCCTCTGCTATGGCAGGACATGTTTTTCGCAGCTTTTAATGTCTCAGAAGTAATACATTGTAAGAGATGCTGACCACAGAACTAAATTAGGCACCCAAATTACAACTCTCATGAAGTACTGAAAAGGTGGGGGTAAGAGGGCAGGAAATAAAACAGTGACAATTTTGTTTTGCCTAAATTTTCCATGGAGAAGTATTTCCGAAGTCATGTCGAATTGGAAAGCTGGTTGTATACCCCTCTGCATGGGAGTGAGATCTTCTGTGGTCTACACATTACTTGGGAGTGAATGTGCAGCAGTGGCAAGTTGCTGGTAGCCAGAAATGGAGGTCATTCTTTACTCCCACATCTCTATGCCGTCTTCTTCCCAGCATGTGGGCCTGGTAGTTGTGTTGGGAGCGTGGTCAAAGATTTGCTCTTTAGAGAAAATAGCTGTAGCACAGAACTTTGTACCTGCTGGCCTGATGGGATTAATAGTGGACCATGTGCAACAGCAAGGATGCTCAGAATGCACGTTGTGAATTGTGGGACCACTGATGGTTTAGTGGTTGTTGTTCATCAAAAAAGTATGAGGTAATTTTCTTTTAAGCTGGTCTCTTGGAATAGTAAAAATAAGTCTTTTCCCTTCAGGTTTTAAAAGCAGGCTATATGTAGCTGCTTCCTTCCTTATGGATTTTGTTATACATAATTACCATGCATGAACAGCACGGCACATGGATTATACAGCAAATTCTGTTTTAGCCATGCAAACTCCCAGTGACACTGTGGGCTCTAACAGCTGTGAAGATGTGATTACAGACTTTCATGTTAATATTGGGTGCCTTAAAGACTGCTGAAGCTTGTTCCCAGGTCAGCAGAACTAGAACAGACTAGCTAAGACTTCACTGAAACAAAGAGATGGTGTAGAGGATTTTCTGTGGAAAATGGAGAAAATGAAAATCAGAAGCCATAGTGCTGAAAGAGTTAAATCTTAAATCCTCACCCAAACCTAGGCACAAGTCACTCCTAGGTTCCCAGACTGTCTTTATCGCTTGGCTTCTTATGATAATTTATTAGTATCATGCTTACATTGATATTTACAAGCTCCAGACTAACTCTAGCCTCATTATATCAGGTGCTGTGTATACTATGTGGCAAGAGATGTCATACATTTAGCATTTTGAATGAAGACAAAAGGTAGATGATGAAGCCATTGTTCCTCATTTTACATTGAGAAACTGAGGCAGGGGGCGGTGTGGTGTCTCGCCCCAGGCTTGCCCGAAAGGCTCTGCCTACCGGGGATGGCCTCTCGTGCTGCTGGGGCGCACCTACCTGTTGCTGAGCTCTAACATCCTGTAATGGGCAGAGTCAGCGTGTGGAGCTCAGCCTGGAGCTGGATAGTTTGGCTTTAAATGAAGGTAATCTTCCTGAAATAAGTGCACTCTCATCTCCTGCTTCTCTCTAAGAAACGTATCGATGAATCAATGGAATTTTTCAGCTGTTAAGCCTGCCTTTGGATATAAACAGTCAGAGGGGTTGTTTAGAATTTCTGCTTTTTGTTTTAAGTCCTGGTTTCATATTCTTTCCAGGAGGGAGAATAGAAACATTACAGTTAAGGCACATGAGCTTTTTTCTCCTCCTAACTCTAGGTTTGTCCTGCGACCGACCTAATTTACATGAGCTCAGTAAAAAGAAGAACTAAGAAAAAGGCCAACAAACAATAGAGCACGGCAAAACCTCACTTAAACTATCACAGCTCAAAATACCTCAGAGCCTCATTGGTCTGTAATCTTGCTCTATTTAATGGAACCCCTTGCGTCCAATTCACCTTATATTTTTATTAATCTTTGTGATTTTCCCTAATGATCCTGTTATAAAGACATCACAGCACATGGCACAAGGACAAAGCACATAAAAAGTTAAGAATGCATTTAACTACCAGCCATTGATTAGTGTTCTTGATGAGTTTCAATACTACTCGGGAAAAGCTTTCTATCAAATTCAATTGGCTGCAAATGCATTAAGCTTAATGAAAGTCAAGATTTGGATATATATGAATATTTTTTCTTAGGGGAGGTGCCCTTTCTGTGAGAACATGAGCACTTGCTATCCAGCCTCCTGCCCCAGTGGGAAGGGGTGGCAAATGGCAATGTGTGTGACCCCCAGAGCTCTGACCCAATTCCCATTCCACTTAGTTTGCCATCAATCAGAAGACACCACTGGCGTCAGTGAAATTACACTGGTCTTGATAGTTCTTGTGATCTGCAGGTGTAAAGGAGAAGAAAGATATTATCTCATGGTAAGATCTGGGAAAATGTCAATCTGGGGAATCCAGCCACAGGCTTTGGTGAGGGAGGGCAGCCTGGTTTTCTCCAGATCAGGGAAGAATTCAGTAGAGGAATCGAAAACTGAGGCCAAGCCATAGTGAAAGGCTCCGCCAGACATTCCCAGGAGCTCAGGTGGGATGTGTGTAGCATCTCAGATGCTCCGTGGTAATTGCACAGAGCACTGTGTGCTGAGCAGGAGGGTTTTGTCTTTCCCATGAGCATCCCGCTGTGACAGTGAGCTAAGTTACATCCCACTGGTTGGGAATATATATGAAAAGTTAGCGCAGAGCAGGAACGTGCTGCAAACCTTTGTGTTAGCCTGCCGGCAAGTTCACATAGCCAGCGCCCTACTTGCAGTTTAACTACAAGAGCATCATTTCTCAATGTTGTTTTGTTCTTCTGTGAAATCCTTCAGATAGTCACAAGGTCATTCCTTCAAACAGAAATAGAGTATTTTATCTTTACTAAGATGCATGTTGCCTACAAATATGACAAATATCCTTCTAAAAAAAGCTCATTTTCCCTCTCAGAGGCACAATTTCACAAGGACTCTAGAGGCTGCAGTGTGTGAATCCACTGTCACCTCTTCCTGGACTGTAGCGTAGTCTTCAGCTTCCAAACTTGTTCTTTTCTGTTCTCCAGACTTATTTAATTTACAGTAGTTTGCACACTGGTTACTACATATGTTTTGTTTGGCACTTTTTTTTTTTCCAAAACCTTTCCATAAAACTAAAAATACAACATGCAGAACAAACCACTCCATTACCCAAAGAGAAAAACTTATTACTGAAGCTCGGGGAAGTATGTTGCTAGGTATTCATTTTAGCTTAAGCTTCTGTCATAAAATTCTGAAAAACAAAAAATCTGGAACATGCAGTTAAAATAATTGTAGGTGTGTGAATGCCTGCCTCCAAGCAAGGAATTTAATAATACATTAAAACCTTTATTTTTGATTCTAGCAAAATATACAATTATATCCATACAGGTTGCTATTGCATCACTTCTTGGGTTCATGGAGGAAACTTCACCTACTGCTGTTTCTACACATGGCATGACATTATTACAATTCTTACTTAATTTAACAGAGCAATGTGCTGTCCAGTACCCTGAGCTGAAAATGACACACACTTTCCTAGTGAGATTGTATTTGCTATTGATTTATCTTGCCCTGGAGAGTTCTGGTTAACATTCCAGCGATAATTGACCCTACTTTATTTAACTCTTTCAGAAGTGCGTCCTTGCTCCCAGCAGTGCCTTGATGCTAGAAGGCACTTGGAACATTACTCCAAACAATACATTTGCACAAGACTGATTTATGCAACATTTCTCATTTCTAAGATTTGTAAAAAAACCGGAAGTCTCAGGATGAGATATGATTAATTAGCTCATTAAAGTAATGGAGAATTTTTGGATCTAGATTAGGGAGGAAGCGTCATCTAAGCATTCTAAGTACCACCTCTGTCATATTGCAAGCTTACAATTAGTGATGCTTTAGCAGGCATCTTTCAAACTAGTAGTAACCACCACTGCCTACACTGGAAGAGGTATAATTTCATCACATTCTAACGGTGCAGTGCAGTGTAATAGCTTTGTTCTATTCTAGTCCGTGGAAGGTTTTTCTGCTGCTTCATCAAGATCCCTTTTGTGCCCTGAGGTTTTCTTAGGTTGTGTCAGTCAGGGCAGTGAAAGATAGTGACTCTGCCTACAAACTATGCTTTGCCAAGGTGAATTGGTTATCATAAAACACAATTTGAAATGATCCCGTTTCAAAAATATGAGTTGAGAAGATCTTCCAAGACAACAATCTTATGATGGTAACTCAGTATGCTTGGTCTTTATTATGAGCTATTACTGGTGTTGGGCATTTACTACAGAGATGGGACCATCTGCATCTCTGTGGTAACTTAAAGTATTAGGAAGATGAAATAGAAAACACAGCATTTACTTATGACTTTTAAAAAAACCTTTATTGTTGAATTTTTGGAGGGAGGATGATAGTTCTTGGCACTGTTTCTCTAATCTTCTTTTTTATCAAGAGCTGTATGCAGCACAGCCGCTTCTGACCTCTTGAGTGACCTTAGAGATGTGTCACAAATGCAGTTGCATCCTCAGGACCTTCAGCTGTAAGCTTTGGCATTGCAGGTGGGCGTTTGTGAGGCTCAGAGCAGCCCCAAGAGTCTGGTTTTGTGGCTATAGTCTGGAGAGAAGGAGCACGTACAGGCCTTGATCTGTAAACATGCACGCGAATACAATTTGTTCTATCCAATTTCATCTCTAGTCGTGTGTATGGGGATTACTATGTCAGGACTCTCCTTCGCATGGACTTGGTGTGGAGGAGTGTGCTGGGAGACCAGCTTGGGCTCCTAAGCCAAGGGAGGAGGTAAGGTGCCAGTAGGTGGCATGCAAGAGTGTCTGTCCCTTGGGGTGCAGCTCCTGTCCGTGGCCCAAACTACGCTCCCCAGCCCTTTGGTGTCTCCTCCTTCCAGTGAGCAACACGTCACTTTCCACACCTGGCTTTCACTTGCCCCGTTGCTACTTGCAAGGTTTTGGAAATGCTGGCCTCCAAATTAGTAAAACTATGGATTCCTTTAGAAAATGGTCCTGGTAAAGGGTGATGTTTCTGTCAACATTGCCTCTGGTTTGTATCCAGGCAGCTCTGGGCACAGGTGTGATTTTGTTTCTGCTGTGCCCTCCCACACAGGTGGAACTGCATCTGTGTGAGACTGAAATGGCTGTGCTAACAGCAGAGGACTTTACCCTCTATATACCTACATTAGCCCCAGGCCCTTAAACACTGCAGAAGTCTAGCTCTAGACTCCCCAAAGAAGGTTTAGACATATAACTTCTTTTATAGCATGTAGTATATTTATATATAGGTCCACTTTTTCCACAGATGTAGGCTCATCCCTTTTTTTGGAGGCTGTGGAGCGTTGGCTCTGCTTGAGTGAAATCTAAAACTTGCAGATGTCATAGCCCCGATACGTTCTGCTCAGTGTTGTTGATGTACAAAATTGCTATGTGGTGCTTTGCCAGAGAGGCAGGGAAGGTGGAAGACACCTGAAAGATGTTTGGGATTATCTTGTGGCTCCACTGTTTCCCCAAGGAACGTGATTCCACTTCCGGCAGCAATGCCCTACTTCATCACACCGTGCTTACTTGGCTAATCCCAGAAGTGGCAGCCATAAATACTGATAATTAACGCTGACAGTTAGTACTTGTGATGTGAGAAATGATTCCTTCTGCCTCCTTCTTGAAGCTATCCAGTAATTATCATGATCCCTTTTTTGCGTAATCGCAGTATGCACCACTCATTCGCCCTCCTAACCAACAGTAATCTCCAGCGGGGGTAATGCACACCGGGTTGCGTATGTGCCCCGATCAGCCAGCTGTCAGCGAGCCAAACAGGCACTTGCACGTGGCAGCACTGCAGTCCTGTTACTTAAAACACAAAACCGTGGTCTGCGAGGTGGGACAAAGCAAGGGCAGAGCCTCCATCCAGGCTTGTTGCTGTATTTCTGCAGGTGCAGCAATGTAACACAGGTTACTGGGCCAAAAAAATTGCTGTAAGGTGTCTCTACCCCACTGGGCCACCCCTTCCCATTCATTCCCACCCCTGTTTTCATGGTTCATTGCCATCAACACAGTCACACCGCAGTCTGCGTTGCCAAAATTATGCCGCTTAGAAATCTCTTGTTTGTAGGGGCAGGAGCAGGAACTACTAACAGCAGCTCTGCTGCTGGACCTGATTCACCGTGCAGCTACACCCAAAGTTGCTGCCTCTTGTGTCTTATCCCTGCCTTAAAGTTCAGCAAGAGGTGGGTGAGGCGGTGAGGGAGGGTTAATGTGGAAAAGCAAAGAGCAGCATTGCTCCCAGGAGCATACCAGAGGTGACAGGACATAAAATGTTATTGACAGCCATTACATCTGATAGTATTGGTATGTATTTAGGGAATTTTTTTAAAGGCGAAGTATTGACAGGAAAGACTATAACAGCTACTTCTGGGCCATTACAATTTATCTTCTAAATCATTCTGGGTTTATGGTTCACTGACATGTTTCACCCTATTACCTACTAAAGGGTGGTTAATGACAATGTGTGGCTACACATGATACTAGACCATGTGTGACACAGCACATCTATGATGCAAAAGCCTTGCGGGGAAGGGCTCCTCTGAGGAAAGCTATACGCAGTGGGTCTTTACAAGGCTGGGTCTTAACAGCTATATAATAGGGTAAAAACGTTGAATTTGACATTTCAGAGTGATGTCTAAACTTGCAAATGGGCCAAATTCTGGTAAGTTGTGGGTGAAGTACAAACCTTGGCATTAACAAACTTTGATGTAATAAATAGGGGGCAAGAGTTGTAGGTGGCCTGGCTCTGCTGACTGCACTGGGGAAGCGCGAAATCACAGAATGCTACGGGTTGGTACTTGCTGTTTCTGGGCCACGCAGAGCTTTCTCCTCAAAGGCACCACTTTCAATTCAGCCCTGGATTAGTCATGAATGGAGGTCATTTTAGGGTTATTCGAGTGTGTGTGGGTAAAACCAGTTCGTTACAAACAGTGAAGTCATAAATAGCATTCACCTCTAGAAGGGTCCTTATGTACAGCCTTGCTGGAAGTGTTTTTGGAAGCAAGAGAAAATAAGGACACAAAACTGCCCAAAATAACCCTGGTCTGTAAATAATGTGATGGTGTCTTGATCCTTACTGGTCACATTCTGGTCACCAATACTATTCTGAGCTCTTTGTTCCTTTTGCATTTTTTTGTTATTGAAGTGAAAAGCAATTAATATGCATCTGAACTCATCTGTCTCCTGCCTAAAGGTTTTTTCTTCTTCTTTATCCAGAAATGGTTTGAATTGGGATTTCCTTCTCCCTCCCAATCCCAAACCGCTCCAGAAGCAAAACAGATGTGGATTCGCTATCCATAGCCAAGCCCTGCCTTTCCAATGTGAACTCAATAGACTTTCACACACATATAATGGTCCGGGTGTGACCAACACAGTGAGGTTTTGCCATGAAAACAACATTTCATTCCCAAGGTGCAGATGTGCATTGCTATCTCTTTTAACTTCTGACCACCATTCGAGACGTCTTTTCTGGAAGCAGCCAGCAGAGAGGCTGAATTACTCCTAGGCCTGTTTCTTGTTCTTTCAGCATCAAGCTACCTTTTCACAGCTGTCTTTTAAATTGCCAGGTATCTCCCATTAATCCTGATCTTGCCCTCCATTCCTGTAGTGTGACTGAGTTGTTGAGTAATAAAGGCTGTTCTATTTCCACCAAAAGCCAGCCTGCTGTTGGGATGCAGGGCGGCTTTGGGCAGCGAGACCGTTTTCTCCTCTTTTTGTTTGCACTAGATTTTCCGCACCCCCGGCGAGTGCCGTTCAGTCTCTCGGTTAACATTTACACTGCAATCAGCATCCTGTGCCCTGTTCTATTTTCTGCAGACATGTAAATAGAAGCCTTTTGTAAACTTCATTTAATGATAGTGCCGTATTATGGGTTGTCTAAAACAGTGTCAAGGGATCCTGTTTCCTTTTAACTTTGCCATTTGGCTAAGGTATAATCTACATTACGTCAACACAACACATCTCTCTATTGAGTGTAGAGGTGAGATGCAAAGCTTTCAAAGCAGGCAGATTCTTTTACTGTTTCTTGGTTTCCTCAAGCACTTTGTACATGAAAGATTGTTTCCTTATCTCTCGGAAAAGCTTTTGGATGAAATTAACCCCAGTGTAGAGGGTCAGCCTAACGGCCTCTGTACTACTTAAGTCCTACTTAGAGCCTATTCTCAGAGCTTAAATTGGATTTGTGTGGCGCACAAGTTGAATTTCCCTCCATCAATAGGTAAAAATTAAAAATATAATAATTTATACTTAGTAATGATTTCGGTTCCTGACTGGATCTCTTTTACATGGCTTTACATTGGGGGAATTCTTAAGGAGCACAGCTTTCAGTAGCTCTTCAGAAAACACAGAGAAACTGGGCCTGCCTGAGGAGGAGCCAGTGGCTCCTGCTGCCACCGCTGCTGTGCATCATGACATGGAAACACTTGTGTTATCGCAGGTGCTGATAGCAAACAGGGAACAGCAGGAGCAGGCCTTGCCACCAGTGGCCCACATCTCTTGCAGCTGATGGAGGGGAGTGCAGCCTTAGCCCTTCACTGGGCTCCCTGGGGTGACACACACTCTGGGGCGGTTGACAGTGAGAAACCTCAATTTTCAGCAAAATTCAGGGAAGCAGCTGTTCCCTGAAGATTTCTGAAAGAGGAATTGTTGGTGCCTTCTCCCATCGTGTTTCCTTTTGAGCCCCTGTAATTGAGTTACACAGCTCTATGCCCAACTCAAAGAAATTTAGAAGAAAACTATTGGGAATTGCTGATTAATCTCAATCTACAGTAAGTATATTTGATACTATAGTCTCAAACATCCCTTAATTTCCTTCTCGAGAGCTCTAGGGAGGGCTATTCATTGTCTGATATTAGGGCAAAATAAATCCAAAAAACTATCCTACTCTGAGTCTGTGGACATCACAGATTAGTTGCAGGTATAGATGGGGGAATCATGCCTCAGACATACACCGAAGGGACCTAACAAGGCGTCTCTCCATCTTGGTTTTCTCCAGCCAGCTTTGCGGTCAGCTGGGGCAGGTTGCCTGACTGCTGCCCATGGTGTACCTATGTTTCAGCCAAGAACACGCTCCTTCTGTTACCAATTCGGACTGACATTTGTCAAGTCCTAAATTCAGGTTGTCGTTTTGGACATTTATAAATGGAAATAAAGCTGTGTTTCTCCATGGTGTTTCTAAATAAGTTCAAAAACAATGCTAGGTCCATTTTGAGCATCGGGTCCACCCAGCAATCTTATTTCCCTTTTTGGTAAATTGATCTTTGTGTTGTAATGCATGGCCTCAGAAGTTTCAGTAATAGAAAAATCACTTCCGTCTCCCACCTTAGGATCTGTGAAGCTAACCCTGCTTGACCACCTCGTTCAGGAAGTTCATTTGAATGTATTCTTATAGAGGTTGGATGAGGGACAGTTGTGTTGTAAGTGGTGCGAGTTATTTCTCAATATATCTGAGGTTCAGCTGAAGTGTGAGCTATGGAATTAGGAGCCTCATCTCTGAAGGGATGCATGCTGCTGTGGGCCTTCTCAAATCATCTCTGTCTCAATGTGGTGAAGAATTTTTAAGACCAAATTCCAGTACTAATTTGTTGGTGCTGGTAAATCCTTTTCTAAGAATTCAGAGTCTGAGGCTGAGTATTTTATAGATACCAAATAAAATTATAGAGACAGGTAGTTAGCACATCTGGGGAGATCCTCGGTTCTTTGAAGGATCTGGTCCTTGGAGCGTGCTTCTGATTGTTTCTAGAGTCTTTAGAGCCTTCTCCGTTCAAGGTGATATACAAAAGCTTGGCTCATAGAAGCGAGCAGGAAGGGTTTGCGGAAGCAGCACCTGCCACTAGTAAAACACAAAATGTGTTTAGTGAGTGCCAGTTTTCTTTCTGTAATTCAGGTACTTGGATGTCATTTCTGTCTCATCCGTTCAGCTTATGAATGGCACACGAGGGTCTCTTTCCAGTAAATCACAGCACCAGTTGCAGTATGTACAAGCCCGCTCAGATGCTGGTGGGAACCAAGCCATGGGGGAGTGGAGATCCACACTGACTAATTTGCTGGGAGTGAGCCCCACCCTCAGCTGGAATCCCTGTTAATGTAATAATCACCCAGAACTGGGAGTGTTAATGGCAAAAAAAGCCCTGGGAGAACAAGCGCTACAGGAGGAGGTGAAAGATGTGGGCAGATTAAAAAAATAGAGAGCCAAATTCTTGGCTAGAGTAAATAAATAAAGCTCTTTTGAAGCTACTGGCGAGACACCAGGTAACCTGACCCAAAATTTGTACAGGTGGGTGAGCCCTTGCAGGACAAACCTCCGTATGTTTGTCATTATTTTAAGATATCTCACAGCCGCTCAAGCTTTGCTCTTCCACAACCTTCCTCCTTCCATGGTGCAGAAAAGGGAGCAGAGGCTTCTCTTCTGAGATGGTAGTGTCACAAGACATCAGCTTTGGATGAGGAAAGTCCCATCTCCTTTTCCTTGCAGGTTTTTCTAACCCAGCCCAGGTCCCCAGCGTGCAGCAGAGCCCCACGGAGGGTGGTGCTGGCTTGGCCGAGGGCAGGAGGAGCTGCTGTGGGAACAGGCAGCGGGAGCTGGTGGACTCTGCACCCTAGAGCTGTGCAGGCACAAGGCACAGTGTGGAGGGGTCTTTGGAAGTTGGCCTGACATGTAAAGAAATGCCTTCCAGTCCATCTGTCCATCTTGCAGCATTTCTTAAAGCTACTAAAAAGACACTCCTGCAGTAATAAGAAGGAAAACAAGTAAACCACAAATCAATGTAATATTTGACTTGGCTTTGGGAGCTATTTCTCTGAAAATGTTTAAGGTTATTATGAGTAACATGGTGTTTAGATTTCTGCTAATGTAACAGCTGAAGAAAAATGCATTTTGCTCTGAACTTGCTTATTAGTCAATGGAAACTATAACCACAAACAGTACAACTCCATTTAACCACTGTATTAAATATTAAACCCGAAACTGTCATTACCAATTATTTTCAATAGGGCATAATGGTTTGAGGGTTAAGTAATATGGACTAGGAGCCAATGGATCAGTCTAATCAAATGAAAGTATTCCTCATGGGATAGTGCTGTATGGGAAGGTGCAGTGGTGCTGAACCTTGGTTTTTCTAACACTGGGATGTTTTGATGTCAAGCGTTTTCCTGCTTTTTGTTCCTTCACGGCTAACTTGCTCTAATGCTGTTGATGAGGAAGGTGATTCAGGGAGGCAGAGAGACCAAAACCCTGGCAACTTTTAAGTTTAGCATGTCAACATCTTCTGACAGGACTGATGGCCAGCATATCGCCTCATTCACTCTGCGAAATGCTTGTTGAGCAAAATTAGAATTTATCTACCTGAAGAGATGTAATTAGATTGAAACAAATGCTGTGGTGCCTGTACTTAGGACGAAAAGGTTGAATGCCCTGTTTGAAGGTTGTGGGTAAAAAAAAATACTATTAGTAGTTAGATGTACTTCTGTACAACAATTTATATATATAAATAGAAACTTATATATTTAATAAAATCCTGCTCACATTAGAAGAATCCAGGGCTGATGGTCAGACACAGCATACTGCATCTTTATGGCCAGGGTAGCAATGTGCTGGGGGAAGATTTTCAAGTGTTGTACCCATGTTCTACTGCAAACCCTGCAGCCCTGGACCTGCCCCTGTATTCTCTAAAGCCCTTTGGCACATGCTGAAGTCCTCTTCCAAGTCAGGCAGCAATTAGCTTTCGTGTTGAGCCTGGCTTCTTCTATCGGCTGATGGATCTTGGATGCTCAGGCTTCTCAGTTATCCTCTGAGAGCTGCCAGGCAGCAGCCAGGGAGGGTTCTGCCGAGCCGGCGCAGCTGGAGCCCACTGGTGACTTGTCTGTAGCTCAGTGTGTGCAGCAAGTGTCTGTGAAATACGTTAGATTCTCATCTGCTTCTTCTGGTGAAGCCAGGTTTTGTCAGAAAGATTCCTGACCAGGGCTAGCCTCATTGTTCTCATGGTTCAGCTGAGGTCAGTAATGCATGTAATCAGTACCAGGGTGTGGATGCATCTGGCAAGTAATGGCAATACCCCAGCCTGTGAAGATTTTCCTGTGAATGACAGTGCTATAATTAAGTCTCCAAATTCAGGACTCTGAGCCAGAATTGAAGTTTGGGAACTTCATAGAGGTAGGGGCCAGCTGTGAAGCTCATCTAGGGATGTGGATTGCAATTTCCCAAAGCCCTGGGGCGGTTTGGTTCTGGGGGAAGATGCTCAGGAGCTGTATAAAGAGATTGAACAAAGATAGCAAGTTCTCTCTCACAGCACTAGACTGAGTAAACAGGTTTGCAATAATCAGCTGTTGACAGATGGCAGCAAAACACCTGTGAGTGACTAAACTTTTCAGCCACTTAGTCAGAGCTCCAGGAAAACGTGGTGCTGATTCTCAGAAATGAGAAGCAGATCTTCTAACAGACTCCGTATCTCTTGCAGCTTTCTTCTTTAGCCACAATAAAATGCCTATGGATGAAGCTCATGGAGGTTCATCGAATTCATTTGGCACTGGTTTAAGCCTACTTTAAAAATATGTCAGATGTAACACTAATCCTGGTGCAACCGCACTGTAATTAGTGTTTGGCTCACCACACTTTAGTAAATGCACCTGACTCAGCTATTTCACAGTTAGATATCATTATGCTTTGAAGCTGTGTTTACCATCTGCAGCTGAAATATTTGCCTAAAAGTATCTCATAGACAATAAGGCATTGGCCCTATTGTGTTGCTTGCGCTTTGTTTATATAATGACCCAGATGCGTACCCAAAAGATGACCATTTGCTTACAAGTGTTGTGGGATGTGTTTTTTGACTTTCAGAAGGGATAGTTTCACAGGGCAACAAAAGAGGAGTTCCTAATTTGACCATTTGATAAATTACAGGCTCCTGTTACAGAGCCACTTTAGAATCAGTGTAGCAGGAGGGTTTTGCTCAATTGCATGAGTACAAGGTGAGTGTAGGGTGGGCAAAATAACCGTGATACACTTCACAGAAGGATCTGTGTCAAAGCTTGGCTGACCTCCAGACTAGACCCTCCAGGCTAGTGCTGGGTGTCACACGGAGACAGAAAGTCCAGACTGTCACAGCTTTGGTGATGTGCACAAACCCCAGCGTAACAGGGACCTCAGGTCTGCACCCCAAAGGGCATCACGGGGCTTTACACCTGGTCTCTCCTGCAGGCTGCCAGAAATCAGTGTACAGTTAGCACAGTGTTGTCTAGCACTCAAGAGTTCATCTCCAGTCTTGTGTTATTTGCTTAAAGTGTATTCCAACAGTCGGGAAAGTATCTCAGTTTTCATGTAGAAAGAGAGGTTTTACTTCTTATGGTTATGGAGAAGAGTCTGAAAATATGAACTTTAAAGGCTTAAAACCCAGAAGGCATTTAAGTGTGATTTATGTGCGTGACTCCTGCTTTATGGTTTTTCAATGCTGAGGGTTAGCAACACAGCCAGCTTTGTTTTATGAGGTAAAGTGGAGCTGGAACACTTCAGATAATGGAAAGTCCCTGGTAACACCGATATAGCTGGTTCCTGCGCTGCTCCCTGCTGCAGCTGTTTGCAGAAGGGCTCTTATCTTGGGTGCAGCACCCCATGTGTGCCCCGGCCCAGCTCGAAGCTGGAGTTGTGGAGCGTGTGGACAGTGGGGTGTCCTTGCAAACGGAGACAGAGGCACCCCAGGTATTGCACTGAAAGGGTGAGACTGGCCGAGGCAGCGTGTGCCATGGGCAGCCCGCTGCTGCCTCTGTGTTTTGCACACAGGCAGCTCAGGGTGCCTGTACTTGTATTTGTATATGTCTGCAGGCCAGATCATCTGGACCCAGATAATATGCTGATCACGTGTTGATGAGTGTACAGAGAAAAAAAGAAAAATCATGCTTTTACTATAGAGGTCAGGTGTTCTGACTGGGCATCATTTATCCCCTAATCTGTGGATCTGGACCTCAGGTTTGGAAAATGCTTTATTCAGTGGCAGAGCCCTCTGTAGATGTTACTGCTCATCTGCTGGAGTGTACAAGAAAATATGACCCTTGTGAATGGATCCCTGGACTGAGTGGGGTTGAATTTCATTCACGAAGTGCACAGAGAGATGATGGACACGTGATTTTTAGGGCCAAATTAACCCTTCAGCATTGCACGTACTTTACCATATTTGGAGGGTAAACTGTAGATCGACTTTTCCTTTATTACATTTTCAAGAGCTTGAAGATCCAAGATACTGTCACCTGTAAGGTCTTTCTTCTTATTTCCACTTCTCATGTAAATTTCAGATATTCAGAAATTATGATATTTGCTTGAAAATAGTGAGAGTCTGTCTGGATAGATGAGAAATTTCATGTGTTTAAGTCCCCAGCCATTCAGTTGGATGTGTTTCATGTGTTAAATCTTTCTTCTGCAATGATGGGGCCAACACGGATATTTCTTGTTGCTGCTGTTAGTACTTGTATTTGCTTTGGACTTTATCTTCCTTTTGCTCCCCAAAACTCATGTGCACATGAACTAGAAATGCACGCTCTTAGCCAGTGGTTGCTTTGAGTAGGTACGGAGTAGTTTACTCCTCTCTTGCTGCACAGCGTAACCTACCACACAGTCAGAGCCCGAGTTTGCTTTTACCGACCTGTTCGCATGTTCCTGCTGCGCGCTGGTTTTTTGGCTGCACGAGCAGCACGATGGCGTGTTGTGTGGTGCGTGTGAAACCAGTTTTGAGCAGTCTCATCTCTTCTACCCTGGGTACTCAACTTCCTACCTAATCTGTACTCAGGCGGATGCAGCGACTTCGGCACAGCTTCCGCTGAGCTTCCCGGGAAGCCTGGCCCTGTAGCTTTAAAACATAAATTAAAGATGCAGTCAAATGCTTTGTTCTTGCACATAAGAGTGAGATTACAATGTTTAAAGCAAGCTTTATTAAGGGGATGCTCAGATATATATAAGGTTTGATTTTTCATGTAGAAGAATTAAGTCAAATTATAATTTTTTTTGCAGTCATATCAGTGACAGCATAGATATAAAACTCAAGAGAATTATATCTTTAATATCTACTTTCACATGGCGAAAGCGATCAATTTATTTGAATTGGTACATTTGCTTTATTTGAAACTTTAAATTCGTCACATTTCCAGGAAACTCTAAAGTAGCATTTTACTGGGCTTTCTCTTTTCAACCACCAGGGAGACCATCTCTTACTGTTTCAATAAAAAAAAAATTC
>NW_009693102.1:0-2788 GCF_000703405.1 Apaloderma vittatum | reverse complement strand
CAGCAACACCTACAGCCCCAAGGGCGCCCCGACACGCACCTGCAAAAGCCCCCCCGAAAGCCCGCATGGACCTTCAACACCCGCAACACATCAAAACCGCGGCGGACCCCCCCTGTCGGCCGCGCCAAGAGCAAAAGCCTACAGCACCCGGTATTCCCAGGCGGTCTCCCATCCCAGTACTAACGGTCTCCCATCCAAGTACTAACCGGGCCCGACCCTGCTTCGCTTCCGAGATCAGACGAGATCGGGCGTTCTCAGGGTGGTATGGCCGTAGGCACCTCCACAGCGCGCAACAGCCCTCTCGGAGCCTCCCACACCCGCAACAACACCCGCACAACACAAACACACACCTCCCCTGATAACGACCCTCAACACCCCACCCCACGCCCTGGACTCCTGCCTAGATCTGGCCCAGCAGTTCCACGTGTGAGCTGATCATGAGTCCAGCACACACGAGGCCTCAAATCCGTGGATCACCATCTGCCCAAACCCACCACTGAGCCGCACTGGAAACACTTGGGCAGCAGCTGCCCCTCGCACTGAGCTTGAACCCCATCTTGCAGCAGAGGCTCTACACCATCTCTCCGGCTTATCAGTTCCCACAAGGAGTGAAACTCAGCACTGCTGTTGTCAGGTTCTGACTGATACCTTCCCCGTGTGCAGGTTATAGACTGTCCATACAGGCATCCAGACACTCTGGTTACTGAGTCTCATGGTAAAGGCAGAGTGAAACATACTCACTGACAGATCTGTCCACTTGCTGCGGAAGGTGCCAGAAACACTCAATGACTTTTCCTTCAGCTTGGTACTTTCCTCTTGGTGGACCTTAAGGAAAAGTATTTGGTTCACATGAATCAAACACAGAAAACCAGTGCAGAGCCTGTGAGGTCAGCAGAGACAGACTGCTCACCCCTGTGATGTCAGATTGGGGAGCCATTGACTGTTAGAGGATCTTAAGGAAAATTGCGCATTTAATAAGCTTTTGCCACATTGTCAATGTTTATTCTTTCAAGGAAAAGGACATTGAGAACTCACCTGCAGCGTCCTCCAAGGGCTCCAAACCAACATTCAGCTGCCAAGCTGGATCGCCATTGCCCCTAGCCCCATCTAGAAGCAAGCACAGATGAGAAATGTTTCCACTGCGTGTTGGGATCCGCTTGTGCTTTAGTGAACTGCAGGCACTAGAAGGGGGTCAGGTATTGATGTGGGAGCCAGACATAGGTCAAGATTCCCAAAGCTGCAGAGGGCTCCGGTGTCCTCTTGCCAGGCAGCTCTCCCAGACCACATGCAACACTCCGTGAGGAGCAGATGGACCAACCTATGTCTCCTTGGGACTTTCTTACTGGGAGAGCTCTCGTGCATGCAGAGGAATCCCTTGCTAAATCACTGCAGGGAAAATATCTCATCCACGCTTCTCAGAAAGAAAAGGCCACTGGCCTGTGACAGGCTGCACCAGTACTGCCTGCTTACCTACTCCCCATGCATGCCAGGGAGCTGCCTGGGCAGCTCTGATGTGCAGGGCCACAAGGAGGAGGAGGAGGATGAGGAAGAGGTGACGGGTGTTGGCCATGGCCTTTTGCACTCTCATCAGGCTGCTGCAGAGAGCCAGGGGCTGGGCGGTTGGTACTCAACAGCTTGTGTGACACCGTGGGGCTCTGTGACCTCATATGTCTGCCGTGACCTCACAGTGAGGCTGAGGCTGCATAGGGATGGCACAAGAGAAGACTCTGGGGGGACCTTATAACGGCCTTTCAATACCTGAAGGGAACCTACAGGAAGGCTGAAGAGGGATTTTTCACAAGAGTGTCTAATGATAGGACAAGGGGAAATGGTTTTAAACTGAAGGAGAATAGGTTTAGACTGGATCTTGCGGGCCTGGTTTCCCCCCAGAAGGCTGCCCGGCAGCCAATGAGAAGCCGAGATGGCTGTGATTGACCATAGTCATCATGGACTAGTCTTTAACACGGGGTTCTTGCAGCGGCCGTGTTGGAGTGACCTTGTGGCGCTGGCACTGCCGAAGTTGTAAAGTCTCCGCCTTGGTCTAGGGGACCCCTAGCAAGGTCGACCAGGTGAGAACGGGAACCTCCATCCAGTTAAGGTACCCCTGGCAAAGTTGAAAAGGCGAGAACGGGAATCCCCGCTTTTTTAAGGTACCTTAGTGAGGACAATCAAACGAGAATGGGAACCCCTGTCTTGACTGAGGTGAGAGTATGATAATCCCGATTATCATTCTTTTGCCAACAGCTAGTGCTTGAGCTTGAGCTTTTCCTCAACCGATACCGAACTTTTAAATTTGGAGGAGCTTATATTCCTTAAATAAATTTAACTACACGCGTGAATTTATTTTTCGGGTATGGGCGCGCTACTCACCTCTATCTTTACATTATTTGGCATAGTTGGCAGGGAATCTACTGACAAAAAAGCCACGGTTGCACTAAGGACAGCCCTGATGATGTACGGGTTCAGGCAAACCTGTGCTGCCAGACATGGGGCTGCAGGCACGCAGCTCACCCGGAAGGACCAGGAAGGCTCTCTCTCCGATTAGAGTCAGAAAATTGGAGACTAGAGTCAGAAAATCGGAGAATTACGAGTCAGAAAATCAGAGATTAGAGTCAGAAAATCGGAGTTTGAGATTGGAATTGAAACGGGAAAGACAGCAAGTTCTTGCGTTGGAATTAAAAAATGAGTTAATGCTGGTGCAAGCGAACGAAAAGGTGCAGTTCCGCCTTAGGAGGGCGATCCCTGAACTGTGGTTCGGCCTTGAGATGAAGCCTTTCGGTTCGCGGGG
>NW_009693101.1:15247-27464 GCF_000703405.1 Apaloderma vittatum | reverse complement strand
CCCAAAGAGGAGATAAAAGGACTCTCTGAAAAAATGCCTCAGCTCTGGTCGTATTGACTGCCAGCAGTGGTCACTCTGGCCTCCTGATCGGGAGACGTGGATACACACCATCCACAACGCTGCTGCCTGCTTTGGGAACACACGTAGAATGAGTCTTGAGGAGAAAAGACAATGCGGAAAGAGCCGTGTCTCGCCAATACTGCCTAAGGAAACTTTCTGCTGTGCCTTTTGCAGCCGGACTTGCCCATCCCGCATCGGCCCCCTTAGCCATCAGCGCGCTTGGAGCAAGCGTGGGTAGAGCCCTTCCCATATCTTCGTTTGCGAAGCCCAGCCATGATGTACTCACAGCAGCAAAATATTTGCCTCCCTTGTATCCCAGGGAAAGGTGGCAATGAGGGGCCGGGACTGTCTCTCTGCTGATACCGTGCGCCGAGGTGTTTGTGAGCTCTAGTGTTGCATGCAATTAATAAACATTTCGGAGAGCTGAAGCTTAGTATTTCTGTAGAATAGCAGCAGCATCCAGAGCCACGGCATATTTGTGTGCATCTTAGTGTGGTGATTGTGATGGATGTGTTTATTGCGCTGTATTCTGTCTGGTTTAAACCGTCCCTGGTTGTTTATTCTGCTTTTGTGCAAGTACAAGATTAAATTACAGAACATTATGAACAATGTAAAATCGTAAATTAAGACGACTTTCTGTGAAGAGGCTTTTTGTTTTCCCTTCCTGTTCTTTCCCTGCCCCCTTCTTAACTCCAGGTTCAAGGGTGTCTGATTTGTTCATGACTACTGTAAGTTGGTGTTTGCATTATTATGGTGTAAAAGGCTTGAATAAGTGATACGAGCTGCTTTTTTCGTTTGTCTGCTAAATTTTTTAAGTTGAATAGAGCAGAGTTCTTGTTTCAGAATTGTTTACTGGACTGGAACTCTTACATGCTTGAAGAATATTCTCAGTGTTCTACACTTGAATAATAATTTTGCCTAGAAAATTTTGTTGCTTAATCCTGGAAAAGTAGGAAAGAACATTACCAGAATCTTTGGTTCATATGTTAGCAACTCACAACAGTGTTAAACAAAAATCTTGGAACTCCTGTTGCTTTTCAGTTTCCAAAGTGTGGCAATTGTGGAATTAGCTTTCACATTGCTTGCAGAGTTCAGCAGCCAGTATATTCAGTAACTGCAGAATGTTACGATTCAGAGATCCAAAACTTTAACATACCATGAAAATAGATCCAAATGGATCTATTTAACAGTCCTATAGTGAGGCATCTGTTATTCAACCGGAGCTTTCTCCCGGGATTTCTTTCAGGATGCCCTGACTGTTCAGAGCATAACAGTGTGTGTGGGGCGGTTTAATATGTGTTGTTATTGCAGTTTGGCATTGGAAAAAGTAGAAAGATTTAAGTTCACTGATTTTAGCAGCTATTCTGGTCGTCACTATCGCTGTAGATAATTGCTGAGCTTCTGCTTGTGGTGGATTTTCAAGTGAAGGCAGTAAGAGGAGGAGTCTGCAACAAAAGTACGTATGGCAGGAGTTATTTAGAAACAGAATTCTCTGATGACCTTGTGGCTTGACAAACCTCTAGTGAACTTTGGCTGAAATTTCAGAATTCTGACCATTGCCAAGGTCACTGGGAAGTGCAGAAACTGATAGGTTAGTACTAAGTCAATGTGAGGTGAATTTTTACTGTGCGTGGCCCACAAGTGTAGAGATCCTACGTCAAGGATCTTATCCTTGATCCTCTTTATCTCTTTGTTATTCTCTACCTTATTCTTGTCCTGAATATCTGCTATCTAATGTTTGTCTTCACAGTCTGAGCAGGGTTGCGTCCCAACATACGCTGGTGACTGTATTTCCGTAATTAACAAGTGTTTTTTCTTTCAAGCAGGGAATCATTAGCAGAGTGACAGAATCGGTCAAAAACATTGTTCCAGGATGGTTGCAGAGGTATTTCAATAAAAGTGAAGATGAATGCGCGGATACCAACGAGTCTGTAAACCAGGAAGAGGATCCTGTGAACTATCACCATGATTATGGAGATGAAGGTACCATAGTGATTGACGGGAGAGTCACGCCTGAATCGGCAAGAATTAATTTAGAAGGTATGTGAAAAACCATTTAGCGTTCTAGCCATCTGTATTTATCCACAGATTTCTGGTTCTGAATCTAAATTTCTAAAGGAAGCTGGAAGGAGTGTATTGACAGGATTAGAAAAAAACAACCAACAAAACATAACAAAAAAAACAACCTACAGGAAAAAAACCCAAAATGCCCCATAAAACCAAACAACTACTCCCACAAAGCATACCAGAAGTAATCTTACGGCTCATCAGTTAACTTCAGGTAGTCAGTTGGCAAGGTGCAAAATATTTATAATACTCATTTGCAAGTATGCTGGTTTACGTTTTCGTCTTAAAAGGTCTGGAATGAAAGTCTTTCTAATTGCCTCAGGTAATAAAAACATTAATTTGTTTTGTTGTCCTCAAAACAAAAAACCAGATGCTAGAATGCAAGAGGAAAATTCCTTCTCATGTCCTAAATTTTATTTTTTCCTTTGGGCTTCTTCAATCAGTTTAGTAAAGTTCCTTGTTAGTTTATTGGAGAACAGGGGAACTGGCTTTATGATGTTCCTCTTTTTGAGATATTTGGTGACGTTAAGGTGCACGCTTGTGTCCTGGTTTGAGCTCAACAGAAGCAAATCTGTTTAGTGATTTTATTTTTCAGCTCAGCCTGTTCTGACCTTTCTGAAGGTAAGAGCGTGTTTTTGCAGACACGTCTGCTACTAGAAGTGGTAACGCCTGACGTTCATAGTTGCTGCCAGGGATGGGGATGTAGAAGGGCTCTTGCTGATACTTGCTCCTGCAGCGACCCAGGTGACCTGGCCCTTGTGTGCCACCCTGGGGGTGCTGGGAGGTAAAAGCTGGCACCTCTGGTGGGAAACGGACAGGAGAGGTGACCAGTAAGAGTATTCCGATCCATATATGTCATGTACAGTACAAAGCTGAGGGGTCACGGGGGTTAGGGTCTCGCTTCTTCAGTGGCTGGTGTCTAGGGAGGACTTCATGTGATCTTCTGCCTGTGATCCCAACCCGAGTTCCCAAACCCAGCTCCCGGGCCCAGTTCCCCTCTGCCGCTGAGCCTGGAGCCGCCCCAGTGCCACCAGCTCTGAGCACCAGTGGGGGTTGTTATCGACGGGGAGAGTTGGTTTCGATATTGGGTTTGTATATATCTGTGTGTATATATATATTTTTTTCATTATTTTCCCTTATCAACATTATTATTGTTTTATTAAAGCTGGTTTAGTTTTCTTTTCCAATCCATGTCTCTGCCTCACTCCCTTTCTCTTCCCCTTTGGGGAGGGAGAGGGGTTAGAGAGGGTCTGTCGGCGCTTAGTGCCCGGCCCAGCCCTAACCCTTGACGACACAGCCAGCGTGGGGTCTTTGAAGAACTCTTTGGACCCTTGGCAAAGAAGTTTGCAGCCCTTTACTGTGTAAAAGATGAATCTGTGTTTTGTGTCTGTGGCTCTCTGTTTCTGTTGTTCTCTGTAAATCTGCATATGCTCTCCTTTGAGTCTCTCTTAAGTCAGCAGTTTTGTGGAACTTAATAAGGAGAGTTTCGTCTGAGCACGTGGACATAACCTGTGTGCAGAGTCAGTTGCTTCTGTTGTTGGCAGAATGAAAAATAATGAGGAAATACCTTGGTCACTAACGTAATCTAATTGTAAATAAGGAGCTTTACTGATTTCTGTGTAGCTGTATCTTGTGAATAAGTTTGTAATAGAGCAGGTCCTCATGAATGAGGAACATGTGTTGGCTTTCCTGAAGAGCTGTGTGAAAGGACCCTTCAGTAAGAACAGCTGCAGAGCAAACTTTCTAGCTCCAAGAAATCCGGAGCAGATGGGCGCCCTAGAACCTTTGGTGGTTTGTGTTGCGGTCTGTGGATATTGTAGACCTATCTTTCTTGCCATAGTTAGTTATAAGCTCTTTGAAATAATAATTATAGTTTTAGAAAGCCTCTTTCTCGAGCTCTGAGGTACCAGTGTGCTAGAGCCTGTTACTCCTTTGCTTGGCCAGCCTTTAGCCTGGTAACACTTTATTTCTCTCAGTCAAGACAATGCTTACCCGTCCTTTGCGCCAAAATCTCAGACATTAATGGATAGGAGATAGTGTTTTGTCTGCAGCATGATGTGGTATGGTAGAATCCAGGAGGGGAGATGGCAACACTGAAAGAAACACAGCCCCCCCACCCCCAAATCCATGCAAATACACGTTTTCATGTTATGTATTCAGAGTATATAATCTTGTGACAAAGAACATCTCGAACTTCAGAGCTGTCTGTAACTTGCCATGCAATCTCAAATTTTGGAAAGCTTTTACTGCGAGCTTTATCTGCAGAAGAAGGAATTTATGCCTGTTCAGTTTAGTGAAAGGCACAGTCTTAGAGCACTTGAGCACGGGGATGGAATTTGGTGGTGTAAAACCATCATTAACTAATTCTTCCTGCGACATTAATACTTCGCGTTGCAAGCAGCGTTGCTGGTGTAATCAGTTAGATGAAACCTTATCGGGGTGAGGAAGAAGTTAAATGCGGCGCCTCTATTTTTGTGCTTAGGACTTGGCAATGGCATGACTGTTGGTAGGAAACAGGTTTTGGCTTTGGTGAGCCTGCCCGTAGGGAAGCTCATTGTCTCCCCGTATTGTTTAGAACCATCCACGAGTAGATCTGCCTTGAACTTCTCGGATGTGTTAACGAGGCCCTCTCTTCATCGGAGCCATTTGAACTGTACCATGTTGGATTCCGCAGTACCGCACTGCCAGCCCTCTACGTCGTCTTCTCTTGGCATTGGCAGTCCTGGATTGTCTCTTGTTAAAGAAATAAAAGATTCTACCTCTCAGCATGATGATGATAACATCTCAACAACCAGTGGCTTCTCCTCTAGAGCATCTGATAAAGGTAACTTTCATGTTCTTTAGTTTGGGTTGAGTTTTTTTTGGTAACATGAAGTACTTGCATTCTTTAATATTCCACATCACCTTAGTAAATAAAGTACGTGAACGTCAGCTTTGGATGTTAGAATTAAATTTAATTTTTAGTACTTTAGAAGTGTATGATCCTGTCAGCTTGTTAATAGGACCATGCTTTGGAATACATTTATGAGACCCTGATGTTACCAAGAGTCAGTGCTGATATACACACTTTTAGCGAGGTTGTCTGTAAATCTTGAACTGGGGTGGTAGGAACTGAAGATGTCTCGCCATAGCTTGGCAGCTAGGTTGATTGCCCAGGAGGAGGAGTGACTCAGAATATCTGGCAGCTGGTTAAATGTGAATAAATACAGGTTACAAATAGAAACACAAGATGCTTTCCTGTGTTGTCACCAGCAGTCAATAAAGGAATTACTCTGACTGAACAAGTTTTGTGTTGCTTTTTGGGCCTTTATTGGTAGAAGGCATCTTTTTTCAATACTGCCTGGTCTTTTCCTGAATTCAGGAAGGACTGTACCACTTTTTAAAGTAAAAAAGAGTAAATAAACATTATACTGATGTAGGTGAGGACCTGAGTGATCTCACTAAGTAAGGGCAAACAGCAGAGTTGGAGGTTTTTTGTTTTTTTTTGCTAGTCCGTCATATAAATGAGGATGGAGGCATGCTCAGCAAGTTCTTTGGAGAACATATTTTTACAATTCCGAGCAATTGTTGCCAGGGTTTTGCAGTGTTTACTAGATCTTTCTGGTGTGTCTCCATGAAACATATATGGAAAAGACATCATTAGCTCTGTTAGTTCAGCCTTCGGGGAATTTCTCAGGTTTAAAACCTGTGCAGTTCAGACTTACCTTCACCTGCAACCCTTTGCCAGCATAGGAAAAACTCTGTATCAGTACAGATGCACCAGTGTTTATGCAGTTCCCTTTTATTTTACCGTGAAAGAAGAAAAAAATAAAATGCCTCTGCATTGGAAATCTGCTGTTAACTTGTGCATGCTTTTGAAAGATTAGTCAGTCGCTGCGGGGAGCGGCTCCGGAGCTCAGTTGGTGGTCATCACCCTCTCAGAAGGAGCTTAGCTATGGTGCCCACCCAGCAGAAAGCTCTGCCCTCCGCGCTCGCCAGAATGGATGTGACAACCCCGGCGGAGCTCCCAGGAAAACCTGCAGCCTCCAGAGCCTGTCACTGGTAACGGAGGGCAGTGGTGAGAACAGCCGTGGTGCGGTGTGACCGGGTGGACGATCTGCTCAGCCTGGTGACAGAGCTACGAGAGGAGGTGGAAAGGTTAAGGAGCCTCGGGGAGGCTGAGAGAGAGACTGCTGGAGCCGTGTTCTGCCCTTCCTGAGACAGATAAGAGGAACACCCACCAGAAAAAGCCCCAAGATCAGGGGACTCTGTGTCCTCCCTCCAGCAGGCTGAAGGTGGCAGCCTTAAGGAGGGAGGGGAGGCAAGTCCATGCTCAGGGCGGCTGGTGAGCCCCCCGTTGCCCACCTCAGCCTCCCAGGTGCCTCCCTACAAGAGGTGTGAGGCTCTGGATGTGCAATGCCAGTCAGCAGGTGGTGTGGGTGATGGTCCCTCTACAACAGAGGTGTAGCCCAGGTCGAAAAGGCCTGCGCACCGTATCACGACCACTTCCACAAGGAAGAAAAGACAGACTGGGGTTGTAGGAGCCTCGCTTCTGAGGGGAACAGAGGCTCCAATGTGCTGGGCAGACCCTCCCTTAGGGGAGTCAGCTGCCTCCCTGGGGCCTGGGTTAAGGTGATTCGAGACAGCCAGTGTGGCTTCACCAGGGGCAAGTTCTGCCTGACCAGCCTGGTGGCCTTCTCTGGAGTGCCTACATCAGTGGACAAGGGAAGAGCTACTGGTGTCGTTTCTCTGGACTTCTTTAAGGCCTTTGACGTGGTCCTGCACAACATCCTTCTCTCTGAATTGGAGAGGTAGGGATTTGATGGGCAGACTGTGGCTGGATGCAAGGTCTGCAGCCGGTTGTGGGCAAATCCTGGTATCAGTACAGGCTGGGAAGTGATGTGCTAGAGAGCGAGCCTGGGGAAAAGAGCCTGGGGGTGCTGGTGGATGAAAAGCTGGACGTGAGCCATCAGCGTGTGCTTACAGCCCAGAAGGCCATTCACGTCCTGGCCTGCATTAAGCGTGGCCAGGAGGTTGAGAGAGATGTTTCTGCCCCTGTGCTCTGGTGAGACCCCACCTGGAGTTCTGTGTCCAGCTCTGGAGCCCCCAGTGCAAGAAGGACGTGGACTTCTTGGGGCGGGTCCAGAGGAGGGCTGCAGAAATGGTCAGGGGGTTGGAGTACCTGTCCTGTGAGGAGACGCTGAGAGAGCTGGGGTGGTTCATCCTGAGGAGGAGAAGGCTCTGAGGAGATGTGGTTGTGGCCTTTCAATACTTAAAGGGGCCCAATAAGGAAGATGGGGGCAATCTTTTAGTCAGGGCCTGTTGCAATAGGATGTGGGGTGATGGTTTTAAACTAAAAGAAGGTAGATTTAGACTAGATATAAGGAAGAAATTTTTTACAATGAGGATGGTGAGACACTGTCACAGGTTGCCCAGAGAGGTGGTGGAGGCCCCATCCCTGGAGACATGCGAGGTCAGGCTGGATGGGGCTCTGAGCAACCTGTGCTGGTTAAAGGTGTCCCTGCTCCCTGCAGGGAGGTTGGACTAAATGACCTTTAAAGGTCCCTTCCAGCCCAAACCTTTGTAGGGTTCGGTGATTACTGAAAGGTAACATATTTGTAGTTCTGTGAACAGATTTCACGTTCAGAGTTGACACTTGGTTTTCATACCACATGTGAAATTGATCTGTTTGAAGAACTCTGAAGGTTAGAGCGCTGGAGAAATGAGTGTTAGGGGACTTCTTTATTCTCCAAGACTGTTTTTCTGTATTTTCTGTATTAAAGAAATCTAGAGTTCATCTGATCTTTAATATTGATTTCTGTATCCACAAGGCATTTACATATTGCCTGTGTCGTTTTGGCAGATATCACCGTTTCAAAAACTACTTCAGCACCAGTGCTCTGGTCCACAGAGGCTGAAGGATCTCATTCCCTCTCGCAGCATCCTGCAGCTAGCTCTAAAAAACCTGCGTTCAATTTATCTGCTTTTGGATCTCCCTCTCCTGTAAGTACTGCACAGCATTCATTTTCATCGATTCGAATGTGTAGCCCTTCTACTAACCCCTTATTGTGATACCTTCCTGTAGTCACTTGGAAACACTTCGGTCTTTAAGACAAGCCAGCTTGGGGATTCTCCATTTTACCCTGGAAAGACCACTTACGGTGGTGCAGCTGCAGCAGCAAGGGAGACAAAAGCCCGAATTGCTCCTTACCAGGTATGAGAATAGTAGCCTGGTGTGAGGGGTAATGGAGTTGAAATATGGAATTTTCCCCCCCCCAGCTGTCAAATAATAGCTGTGTAGGATAAGAAACTTTGAGTTCTGTAGAAAAAAAATAAATGAGACTTCAATTCCTAGTTGTGTGTATTAGAGCATTAATTGCTTAATTAACCTTTATTTAAAAAAAAAAAAAGAAAAAAGAGAAAAAAGAAAGGAAGGGGTAATGCTGCCAGAAGGGCTGTGACTGGAAAAGCTGAAAATGTGGCAACAGGGACTCTTTTGCCCTCTCAGCCTGCGGGAGTAGGAAAGAGCAATTTATGTTTGAATTCTTTTTTAACAGTTTACGTAGAAGTACTCATCGTGATGCACAAGAATGACTAGCAGCTTTGGCTGGGGCTGGTCGTTTGTAGTTGGGATTTCCTCTTGTTAAGTCTTTCAGAAAAAACCAAAAATCCATTCCTGCCTTTGTGTTGTGCTAAGATACGACATAAATAAAAACAACGATGGCATAACTTGGAAAACTTCTGTTCGTAGTAGCGAAAGCCACCTGCCTGATAGTTGTCCGTGGGTCTTACCCAAGCACACCTCTGCTTATGCTGTGGATGTATTATATAAAACTGTGCACACTTTACTACAGTAGTATTTAAAACACAGCTTTGCTAATCCTTTGCTCTCCTGTGACCGAGGGCAGCATGCAGTCCTAAATGTGGTGTCGAGATAAACAGTAAAATGCTTTCTGTTCCAGTGCCATTCAGATAGCTCTTGAAAAGAGTTTCTTGCTTGTAAGAATTCTTCACGTCCTAAAACGAACTGGCAAATTAAAAACGCTGACAACTCTCAGGAGCTACAGTTGAATCTAAAAGGAAGTCAGTAAAATCTGGTTCGGTTGGGATGTGTTTAAATCAAAATGACCTTTCTTTTAAACTAACTAACTAAATGAAAAAGCAAAAGTCAAGAGGGACTGTATTTAAGGAGCTGGATATAAGAGTTTGCTGGACCTGTTCTGGCAGTCCATTCCTGCCATGGAACAGGGCACCTACCAGTTCCTGACTCAGGGGAAACCTTGAAAACTTGTGCTCTGTTCTGAACACTCAAAGTTTTCTGTAAGCTAGGAGGCCTCATTTTATTTTTTACAAAAGAAACATGGATTGTGCTGAAAAGAGGAACTGAAATACTAGATTTGTAAAGGAGAGGCTTGCTTGCTTGCTGCTGCATCCTGAGGATTACAGCAAGTCTCACTTGTGTTATTTACCTGCTGTATGATGTTTCCTGCCTGCACAAAGCGTGGTAAGCATCATGTGGTTACATGAGGGGTTTAACATAAAAACGTCACACTGAAAGGAGCTTTTTTTTTTCATTTCTGTTCAAAGTCATGTGGTGCAAATAAAACAGTTTGCTTTTTCACTGCAGTATGTTTAGATCTGTTACAGTTCGAATCACACTTTTATAAGCAGAGTCAAAATATCTGCAGTCAGCTGTAATCTGGGAGGAAGGAGGAGATGAGAGAAGTAAAACTAGAAATTCCTGACGATGATTGTATATGCTGTTCTAAGGATGGTATGCTTACACCGTGGTGAAACTGAGGGCTGTTGTGTTACTCAAAGTATTTTCTGCAGCACAAGCCTTTGCTTCGGTTCTCTTTTCCTGATAGGCCTAACATCTTCCGTTTTATGACCTTTTCCATTGAAGTTTTACTTTTCTTGCTTTAGTCTGTGTGCAGGATGTGTGGGGGCCCACTTAAACTTCTATAAAGTCGGTGTATTTTTTCTTCATGGTTTGAATGCCCAGTGAGTGCATTTCTCTGTGTCATCATGAGAATACCAGGTGTATCATCAGTGTAGCCGTAGGGCATAAAATACACGCACGTTTACATTCAAAATCAAGCGTCATAACACTTGCAATGCTGATTTTTCAGCCACCAGTAAGAAGACAAATGAAAGCTAAACAAGCAAGTGTGCAGTCCTATGGCGTGACAAGTTCCACAGCACGGCGCATCTTGCAGTCACTGGAGAAGATGTCAAGTCCTTTGGCGGTAAATTTGTAGTCTGTGTTGTTTCGTGCGGTTGAAAAACGTAGCAAATGTGCCAGTAGAGGATGAAGAGCTTTGTGTGATGTCCAGTTGGATTTAGTGCACTGTTTTGGTTTTTTTTCCCAACAGGATGCTAAAAGGATTCCGTCTTCTGCTTCCAGCCCACTGTCTTCTGTAAGTTGATCACAAAACCCCCACGGCTTTGATGAATGGAATCCTCTCAGGAAAAAAATTGTTCTCTAATACTTGGGCTATTTTTTTTCCCCTCCCTCTAGCCTGTGGACCGGAGCGTGCTGAATATTACCAGCTTCCAGTCCAAACAGAAACAGGTAAGAACCAGTGAAGTCCTCATCTGAGAGAGACAGTTTTCTGTTCTTTATAGCTATGAGAAGAAATACCACAAACCCCATGACAGCGTACACATGAATTCATATTAATTATGTGATTTGTAGCTGTCTTGGCTGTGTGAAAATTGCTAAAAATACCTCTTCTGTCCACATTAGATGAGGGACTGTGAAGATTACCCAGGCTAAGGATGGTATTATCTTTATGTGGCAGTGTCTTGATATGTCAATCAATAACAATTTCTCTAGGACCCACAAAGTAGTTTTACCTTGTTCTGCAACTTGGGGTTAAGTTGCATATTAATCTGTTTAGGAAAGATTTCTCTTGCAGAGATTATCAGAAATAAAAAATACTGATTGAGCGCTCACACAGACCTTATGCAGATTTCTGTGTCCATTTCAAGCAGAAAAATAATACTTGTGGTTCTTGTTACTGCTCAAAGTTAGGAGAATTGTTAAACGCTGTTACTTTTGTAGCCCTACGTTCCTAAATTCCTGTTTGGAGGTAGCACTGAATTGGTGATAGTGCTGTGGTAAATCATTATTTCCTTTGTTTTTGTTAAAAAATTAGAACCATTAATGTTTTTTCATCACTTTAATTTGGGGTATCATAGAGCTTATTAAATTGTAAAACCTACAGAAAGGCCACTTTACAATCAGGCAACCGAAGGAACGAGACTGTGTATTTTTTCTTTTGTGCTAGCTTTTTGTTTGCCGTTTTAATGAGAAAACGGGCAGAATGTCTCAAGAAGTTGCTATGCTAATCCCTTGATTAGAGGTATAATTAACTTTACAGTCACTTCAGAGTTTACAGACATCTTGAATTTCTTGTACCGTCTTTCACCATATGTTAAATTACAAGAATGTTGAAAAGTGGAGTGTGTGATTTCTTTGCTGTAAATATTGTTCAAATAGTTGAAAACAAAGCTGGTGTGGATTCTGTGTGAAGTTGTGGAACTCCACCTGTGAGGAGGCATTAAGAAAGATTTACCAGCTTTGCAGTGTAGGGCCTGACGTCAGTCAGGAAGCGAACGTTGCGCGCAGCTGTCACCGACTGAAAGTAGAGAAATTGTCTCTTCATAATAGGAGAATTCATAAAGTTTGGCAGGGGAAGGACGAGGAGGGCAGGAGAGGGCTGGGTGTTTGCCAGCTGGTGGTTGACAGAGTGCTTGAGCACTCAGGCAAAACTTTTGCTCTTATTTTTTATGGTGTTTTTCTTATTTTGAGGATTCTGCACCAGATAGAATAACTTCTAGTGTTTAATCATCCAGCTGGGTGACTTTTTTTTCCATTGTACATTCCTGTCTAACTGATTTGATGCCCTTCTACGGTAGTCACCCACCTGGGGGCTGAAGCGAAGGCGATTGATGTATTTTCTCTAGATTTTACTAAGACTTTTGATACTGTCCGTCACTGTAGTCAAACCAGTACTTTAAAATGCAAATCTAAAACACTGAAATGTATTTTAATGAATGAGTTTATTTTAAAATTATTTTACAACTTTTTTATTTTTAAGTGTAA
>NW_009693101.1:11410-15230 GCF_000703405.1 Apaloderma vittatum | reverse complement strand
GGAAAAAAACACCCTCAGCAACGCAGAAGCTTGTATAATGAGCTGCTTAACACTTTGAATGTTAAATTAATGGATTAAACCAGAAAAAAAAAATCATGATGTGGGCAGAGAGGAAAAGATGAGAGTATGTTATAGTAACATGACTTAGTTTGTCTCTGAAGTTACCTGCAAAATTTTGAAACAGGATTCAGTCAGACCTTTGACACTTGTGTAGCTTTTTGCATTTCATAACTGATTTGCTGGTGATTTCCCTCTGCAAGCTAAGTTCTTTCAACAGTTTGACCTAATTTTCCCTTTCAAAGGTGGAATCGCAGCACCCACCTGTCCAGAAACTCGTGACACCAAAGGCAATCTCTCTGTCAGGCAGTCGGACCCAGTATTTTAAACCATCTCTGACTCCAGCAAGTGATTCCAGCAAAGTTCATCAGAAAGTAGATACAAAGCACAAAGTAAGTGAATTTTCTGGTCCTTGCCCGCCTGCAATATATATATATATATATAAGTTGTTATACTAAGTTGATATACTTTCTTGGCACAGAGTAGCGAGAGTATGTTTGAGGTCAAGACAAGGAAACCACTGCACAAGAGACACTGTGAGGTTTCATGGATTTAATTGTGTTTTTGGTACAGTAAGTGACTGGTAGTTGTTTTCAGAATATAATGGTGTGCTCTTGAGTCAGGTTGTTCTCAGGGAAAGAATGTGAAAATACGGAAACAACGTTTTTCTTTTCATCCGCTCTACACAAAGCTGGAACGTGCTGATGTGCATAAACTCTTTCAGGTGAGCCACAGGCTCAGAGGGAGAATTTTGACAATTATCCATTCTGATTGTTTCCTTAGTTAACCATTCTGATCACTTTGGCATAGAGGGAGTCCTTGATAAACTTTCCTTAAAAAAGATTGAATCTCTTTTAGAAAACCAAACCAAACTAAAAGCTGAACACCCAGGGCTCCAGCATCAAGCTGACTGCAAAATGACCAGGGTAAATCTGTGGGCTTTTTAGGCCAGAGGTCAAAGTGCATAGTCATACTCGTTAGGGAATAAGTTTAAATAGATAAGATATATTTAGTGGTGTAAATAAAAAAAGAAACAGCAACCCCAGCATAAAATATGTGTGATTGTTAATCTTTGTGTTGTGTATAATTTATAAATGCATTCAGATAAATTTTGAAATTGAACTTAACTTGCAGGCCATGAGAGAGAAGAGCTTTCCTGCAGAGCAGCAAGTAAAACCATCTGAAAGGTATGACAAATCTTTTCATTTAAAACGCTTGAAAGATGAAAGCTCCCCCATTTGTCAGCTTCAGTCTGCATGCCTGTCTTTTTTTTTTTTTTTTTTTTTTGGAAGGGCAGTTACAGTTCTTAGGAAGGGGAGTGTAAAATACAATGAAAAAATTGCTTTATGAGAGAGTTGAACCATTTGTACATCTTAATATTCATTAGAGGAGTATCTGTTAGTTTCATTTAATTATTTAATTGCTTGGAATCTGGGAGTTTTATCCGAAACAAATTACTGTTTTAGAAAGATTCTTTAGAAGCTGAAATGGCTTACAGTTCAGGAATGTATTTGATTTCTAGTGTTTTTTTTTTTTTTTTTAAAAAAAAGAAAAACCTGGAAGAAGATTGGTCTTTAATGCTCCTTTCATGGCAAAGCTGCTTGTCTCTGTGAGTTTGCATGAAAAACGGGAGCCCTTTAAAATAATCTGAGGCTAAAGGCCTTTGTGGCTCTAAACCAGAAAATGCCAAGAGAGTTAATAATTGTATTTCTTCTTGAGGAGATTGACTTCCATGGCACTGCTTGCTTGGTTTAAGCAGAATGACTTCAGCTTCAGATAATACTGATGGCTCTCCCTTCTGGGCAACTACTCTTTTGGATAATGCTCGAATTAAGACACTTTGCATTCGAAGAATACGTTTTTTGGGAGGATTTGTCCCTTTCAAAGAACAGTAGCAGGAATTCTCTTGTCTCTGTGTTCATCTTCCAAGTACTTCTTAGGTTATCTTGGGCCTTCTTCAGCTTGCAAAATAAACCCAAACCAACCCTTTGTTGTGGTACCTAATAGTTTGACTTCACAGCAACCGCCTTTTCAGGGCTGTGAGAGGTTGGCTCTAAGGTGCCAACAAATTTTAAGTTTTAATTGTGGATTTTGAAATAATTCCAAATTTTCTTTGGTAGAAATCCTCTTTTCCCCCATGTGGAAGGGAGGTCCTGGAAACCGATACTGCTTTTTATTTGGTTCACAAGTTTTACTGCTGTGTTCTACTTCTGTCTGTAGAGTAGATGGTTCTCCTTTAAAAACTTTTATAAAGCCAGTTGGGTGTCACGGGCTGGAGGAGGAACACAACGTTATTAAGGGGCAACTGGCCATCCCTCTGTGCCGCTCTCTTGCAGTACTTTGGGAAACCTCTGCTCAGCCTACAAAAAGCTATTTAATTTTTAAACCTGTGTTAGAATTGTAGGGTACCTGCCCGAAAACAGAAAACTGTCTTTTCCCCTTAGAAGCTGAGGGGTGTTAACAGAAAAGAAGGAATATGGGCTCTTGTAGGTAGGCTCTAATTGTCTGACTAAAGCTTTACTTTGACATAGGATTTTTTTCAGTGTTCAAATTGATTGTCAGTTTGGATTAGAGCAAAGTTTGAGCATATGGCCTTAAAGGCTCTGGCTTCCTCTCCGTGGTTACGGTGTGAAGCAGACTGTTTGCAAGTATCTGACAAGTTTAGACCAGTTCTTTTCCTCAGTCTTCTGGAAGCTTGACCTACTGTCTTCCAGCGTGACCGAATGTACTTGTTCAGTGACTGACAGCTTGGCTGCAGGATAAGCTTTGACATGTGGGATTTTTTTCTAGGAATACTTCATTGTGACGCCATGCTGCTTTTAATTGTTATTATTCCCCAGTTCACTTCTGGTTTAGAGTGTGGTGTGGGTTTGGGGTTTTTTCCTTTTTTATTTGCCTGGTTTGGTTTTTTTTTTCCTTCTTTTTCTTTTCCTTTCCCACTTGGATTAAGGAAATCTTTCCGGTTTGGATCTAGGCTTTTGTAACAAACAGAGAAATGCCTTTGTACGCCTTACAAAAGGGATCTGTATTCGTGTCTGAGAAGGCTTTTGGAATGTTGGCACACCCAAACACCTCTGCTGCTTCTGCTGGTGGTCCCAGGAAAGCCAGAGCTGCTTCTGAAGCTTTTGCCTCACTGTCTCACCATACAAGTTTTTAAGCCTCTCTCTTCCGTAAGAGCTGTTGGCGGCATTTCATGTGCACGTGCACGCATACGCTCCCTCTCTCTGTCGCTCCCCTCCCCGCCAATATATATTTTTAGTTGTTCTTTTCTATCCTTGCAAAGATCCATGCACATCACAGAGACAGAACTGGCTGTCGAAATTTTCACTGTCTGGACCTTTAAAAGGAAACACTAGAAAATAACAATCTAAATCAGTTCTTCTATTTAGGGTCTTCTGGCTTAGTCATCAGTCCTTTATGGATGTTGTGACTGTTTCTTATGTGTGTCCTTCTCTGCTGCTCTTCTCAATGCAGCTTTTCCTGGTTAGAACATCAGATATTTACCAGTGTTCAGCCGCCTGGGGAACAGTTTTGTCTGATTCTGGTTAGAAAGCGTCGGCTCCTGGACTGGTAGTGGCTGTAATACCTTGAAAGAGTTAGTCGATAAGTTGACTTTCAATTTTTTTTTCCTTTTCTTTCTTCTTTTTTATTTGTTATTGTATCATTATTCTGCACCAGCAGTCTGACCTACCCCAATTTCGGTACTCCTGCATCCAACGGTCTGTCTTCAGGAGGAGGAGTGGGTGGTGGTGGCAAGATTAGA
>NW_009693101.1:0-11379 GCF_000703405.1 Apaloderma vittatum | reverse complement strand
GGAAGGAGGGCTACACTATGTGTCAAAACCTGGGCAAGAGCAGCAGGTAAGGAACTCTTAGGGTGATTGCTCTCACTGAGGCCTTGTAGCAGTTTATAGTAAGGCCTCACAGTAGTTTATAATAATGCCGCTTCCAGTTTGTTGGGGGTTTTGCTGGGGGTTTCAGGGCAGGCTTCAATTAATTTTATCTAGTGAAGTGCCTCAAATTTGGGTTTATGTTTTTGAAATCTTTAGTCATAGTATCATGGAGATGCTTTGCACTTGGAAGTTTCTCATTAGTTGAAAGAACGAACTTTGGTGGAGATTTCTGGAGTTTTTATAAAGGAATGATGTTAGAAACAAGCGCCAAGTAAACAAATCTGTAATTTGTTGTTTCGCATTTAAGTCGTGTGGAGAGATACAGGCCAAGAGTCTGAAGCAGAAGACAGTGTTCTGCATGTCTGCTAATGATCATTCATGATTTTTGGCTCCTAATGAAACTCATTGTGAGAGGCTTTTTTCTTATTTCAATGGGAAAAGTCCATTTAATAAAACTGTGGTCGTGACTATCCCAAAGATTATTTGATTGGATGTTATGTAAGCTGCCTCTGCTGGATCTTAAACGCAAAAAAATTAATTGGTCTTCTAGCTGATACAAAACGAAGAAATAGTAAATCATAGATTGTTTAGCTTGGACAAGGCCTTTAAGATCATCAAGTGCAACCGTCAGCCCAGCAGTGCCAGGCCCAGCGCTAACCCGTGACCCTGAGCACCACATCTGCACGGCTTTGAAATCCCTCCAGGGATGGGCGCTCGGAGGGCGTTGGAGAATGTTTCTGTAAGGCAGGTGGTCTGAACACTGCGGTCTGATAGACTGATAGAGTCGAAACGGTGACAGGTGTAAGCTCTAGGATTCCTTCAGTTTCTGTAGCAGCAGCAGCTTAAATCTCTGCTTAGTCGCTTTTGGGTAGATGATGATACTACTGTGCAAATTTTGAGCTGACTTAGTACGTTATGTTCAGTAAAAATACTGAATCGCTTGGAGAGAGGCCTGCCATAAATTAAAAAGATGTGGCAGACTTTGGTGGGGAGGTTAGGATTCCTTTGGAAAACTTGCTTTGTCTTAATGTACAGACCTCTGTTATGTGCCACTTCAAGAAACTAAGGGTGGGTCAGGGTGGGAAAGTAGCATGGCTTGTAAAAGAGAAGAACTAAAATTGACAGCTTTTTAAAAGAAAGCAAAAATTTGAAACTTGCAGCTTTTTTAAAGAAAGAGAAAAATTAACATTTGCAACAACTAAAATTTACACCTAGGAAGTGGAGGAACCAGCACTACCGAAAGTACCTCTACCCATCAGTACTGCAACGCTGCCTTCGTTCAGCTTCAGTTTTCTTGCCAGTAGCAGTGTCTCCTCGTCACCCAGCACCGCTTCAACACCGGTGATGAACAAGGTAAATCTCTGTTTCGTAGTGTGAATGCGTTTTTACGATGGATATACATCTGCTTTGTTGCGTGTTAACGTTTTCCATGGTGCTCATGAAATTAAGCAACAGAAGTTTATATATCCTGTTGAATAAATCAGGGTTGGTTTCTGATTTGGAGGTGGGGGCGGGGAGGGCGTAGAGTTTTTGATTTGGCTTCCACATCGGAACCAGAATATAAACTGAGGTTGTGTGGCACGCTCTGGGGGTCAGAGCAACCACGTGGTGACTGGTCTTCGTGATGGCGAAACCCTCAACACGTGGTGAGGTATTTGCTGAAGCTCTGACTCCAACTGAGCTGAGCTACTTTAAAGTTCTTAAGCTGCCTGGCCTGCTTTTCCACTATATATTTAATATATTTAGATGTAAGTAGCATCTCAGTTTTGTCTCTTGGTTTATGGGATTTGGTTTTGTTGGTACTGTGCTATATGTTCACTTGTAAGCTTAGTTTTCTTTTGTTATGACTCTTCCCTGTGGGTTACAAATAAACATCAGATTTCCCAACTTCGCTGCAGAACATCTGTTAGGTGTTCCCATCTCAGACAGCTGCTGTTGTTTCAGCAGGGTGTTTTTCTTAGAGATACAAACATTAATTCTTTTGAAAATTACAGGTACCACCAACAAGTAATGTTGGCAGCCCTGTGTTCAGGTTTTCATCTCCAATTGTGAAATCTACTGAGGCAGAAGTGCTGCCTTCATTGTCTGTAAGTAAAATAAATAAGCTCAATCTTTTCTCCAGACCGTAGTAGAATATTGCAGAACGATAAAGCAGGATTGTCTCTGATAGAGGGGAAAAGAAATGCATAGGTATGTAGTGTGTATGTCCAAAAGACTGGATTTCAGGTGATTATTTGTGTGTGAAACTTGATTTATGTTTCTTTAGTTTCAGAATCTGAAAAAAAATCTCTCTTTTTTTGTAGCAGATTGGGTTTACATTTAGCGTCCCTGTTGTAAAATCAGCAGAGCTTTCTGGCTCCAGCGATACACCAGTGACATCCTTGCTTACTCGAGGTAACAGAAATTTTGGCATTTCAGACCTGAAGTGTTGATTTTATTTTTTTGTACATTAGCCAGTAGATCTCTCCTTTCTGAGCGTATTAGCAGTTCCAGGCAAAGTGTGTTTTTGGTGACAGATGTGCTTTTAACCAAATTGTAATTACGAACTGTTGTAAACAAGGTAGAATTTTGAAGATTCTTATATAGAGAGTATGAAACTTAGAAATTCTTGTTTCTAGTGAACGTGATTGTATTTCGAGGGGATTTCTTTGTGAAAGGTAATTTTCTGTTTTGTATTTAAAGACACCACCACTGTAAACAGCACGAGCAGTAAGAAAGAAAAAGAAGCAGAATACGATGGCCCCTCCAAACCTGCGAAGATCTTGAAGGAAGGAAGTGTGTTAGACATTCTAAAAAGCCCTGGTGAGATAAAGAGCTCCTGTTAAAAACATGCTGCAGAAAATAGCATATAACCACATTGATTTTAGGGACCCCCTCTCTGCCCCCCCGTAACAACAGCAAAAGCTACTTGTCATGGTTAAAGCCAAGATGAGCTACAGATACAGGCGCAGGAGAGCATTGCAGCAAACACTGTCTCCATTAGGGGCCATCTCTCCCTCTGTTCAAAGTGGGTTTTATTGCTGAAAGGAAAACGGCGACTTCAGACCAGAAGCTTCGCTTCTCCTCTCTGTATTAGGATGTGAGTAAGGGATAAACAGAATTAGTCCAATAATCAGTGTTCCACAATACAATTTATGGAATTGAGAAGGATATGTGTGTAAAATGCTTTACAAATGTTCCTCTCCCACCTTCACCGTCTCTGGAATTTGAGAATAGTAAGGACAGTTTTATTCCTAAAGTGTTTTAAAAGCTGCGAATCTTTCTGCCTTCAATGATAACAGTAACTATGGATTCAAATGTAAATCTTAAGTAGAAATGGGCTGTGTCATTTTAAAAAAAATCTAGTTTTTAAGTATTTGCAATTGTTTTCAACTGTTTAATGAAGTGTGTGTGTCCAGATTATGTGTTTTTGTTTTAAGAAAAAAAGACTGTTGAATTTGCTTTTTTCCCCATCAGCCTTCAGTTGCATCAGGATGGGTTTTTTAATCAAGTGGCAAATCTATATACGCCTTAAGAAGACAGCACCTTTATGTATTGGAAGGAGATAAGTGAGAGAAAACACACTGTGCATTTTTTTTAAGGAAAGACCTATGAGTGAAGTGATGTTAAATTTCTTTGTCGGTTTGAGAGAAGCAGGTTCTAAATCCACGCTGTTCCAAGACTCCCCAACCCCAAAAGAACAACATAATAATAAAAAAACCCTCTCTACTTCAGTTTTACAAGTAATTTGTAGTGCTACGTAAGATGCACTGCTGTAGCATGTTTCCGCATTGGTGGTTCTTGTTTGCTGTTGAAAACGGCACCTTTAAATACGGAGCTGGCCTTTGCCCGTTGCTTTTTGAACAAAGGTTATAGGTAACAATTGCTCCATTGTCTTCATTTTTATTACTTAATACTCAGTATCTGTGGGGAAGTACCGTGTGGATTGCTGCTCCAGCTTCAGTACAGCCACAGAGTAAGTGTGAGTCATCTGCTACGGCAGAAATAGCCGTAGAAATGCGATTCGATTGGGCACAGCGTCTTAAAATGAAATTGGATTATTTCTAGCCCATGACGGGCTGTTTGTTTACGCGTGTGTCTGTCAGTGATGATTTGTATTTAAAACTGTCTTGGAAATGAGGAGTTAAATCAAGCTTTAAATAAACGCTCCGTTGTGACGCAGCATAGCATATGAAATTTCATCCCTTTAGATAGGGTTTCCAGGGACTTCCTCTTGTGGTTAGTCTGAATGTATCGCTGTGACCACTGGCACTTGGCTTAAATCTGTGCCATCTAGCGTTGTAGTTAACTTACGTGTCGTGAGGGTGCTGCTTGGGGAGTAAGACTACTTCCTGTTCATTTTGTCCCCCTAGGCTTTACGTCTGTGAAAACCCACTCCTCCACATCTGCGCAGCCCGTTACAAGCACAGTGGTCTACACAAGGCCTGCAATAAGTAGTTTTTCTGCAGTTAAAGACACCTCGAAACAAGCGTCCTCGTTTTGGCAGCCCGACGCGTACGACCCGTGCCCGCAAAACAAAACAGCGGACGGCAAATGCGTGACTTGCGAAGGCGCTAAAGTGTCAACGGCTGAGAGTACGAAGCAGACGATCAGCTCGAGTCCGTGCGTCACCTCGAAGGGAGCAGTCCCTGCTGCAGGCATGTTGGGCTTTGAAGACAAATTTAAACCAGCACCCAACACCTGGGATTGCGATACCTGTCTGGTGCAGAACAAACCCGAAGCGACGAAATGCATAGCGTGCGAGACACCAAAGCCCGGGACGGGAGTGCTACCTGCTCTGGCATTGCCGACGGTCACAGACAGCTCGGTGACGGCGACATCCTCCTCTGGCAGCACTGACACGACGGTCACTCTGGGGTTCGGCGACAAATTTAAGAAGCCCAAAGGCTCTTGGGACTGTGCGGTGTGCAGTGTGTCAAATAAGGCAGAAGACAGCAAATGTGTATCTTGTCAGTCTGAGAAACCAGGTGTGTACTTCTCTTCCCTGCTGTTTCAATCCCAGCCTCTTTACAGAGGAAATATGCTGCATAAAAAAAAGAGTATAAAGTATTTTCAGTGGCGTGGCTGTGTGCCAGCCAGGCCGGATTAGTGCCTGCCTGCAGGAATGGTTACAGGCACTTTGGAGGCCTCAGCCCAGATTTCAGCCTGTCATGTGAACTGAGCTGCTTGTGAATTGTGTTAGGGCAGAGCTGAACGGAAGTGAATAGAGACCGTTTCGTTTTGCAGCTGGTGATGGCTCAACTGAGTGCCTTAATTAACCTAAACCCATTTTCCTTGTTTTCGTTGGGGAACAATGTGAACTCTGCAGGAGTTAAACCTTACTGGTTTTTTTCTGTCTTTCAAAACAAAAGTAGAAACAGTATTTACAGGACATGGTTGATTAGAATAGGAGGCGGAGGAGGAGACCTCGCTCTCTACAGCTCCCTGGCAGGAGGTTGTGGTGAGGTGGGCGTCAGTCTCTTCTCCCGAGTAACAAGCGATAGGATGAGAGCAAATGGGCTCAAGTTGCACCAGGGGAGGTTTAGGTTGGATATTAGGTAAAATTTATTTAATGGAAGAGTAATGAAGCACAGGAACAGGCTGCCCAGGGCAGTGCTGGATTCACCGTCCCTGGAGATGTTCAAAAAACACGTAGATCTGGCACTTTGGAACGTGGTTTAGCGGCCATGGTGATGTTGAGTTGACGGCTGGACTTGATCTTAGAGGTCTTTTCCAACCTTAATGATTCTGTGATTTTAGTGTTAACTTCCCTTGGCTCTTGACATCATTTAGTATACTGTTATGTCAAAAAACACATTTGCAAATACATCTTGGAGGCGAGGATCTAAGGTGGACTGGATTATGCTTTTGTAATCATCCCATGCGATAGGAGTGGAATTTCTTCAGATAAGATAATGCGTTTCAGAAGGAGCTTGTTCTCATGGACCTTCAGCCTCAGGCTGCTCAGCTGGCACTTCTCCCTGAGACTCCAGCCGTTCAGAGGGGAGTTTGGGAAATGCGAGGTTTGTCATGACCATCCTGGTGCAGAGAATTGCAGTTATTTTACATTGAGGATAGAAAATTCCCTGGGTGTGCTGTGGAAGAGGAGACCCATTCCTGCCTTCACTGGTTTGAATGTGAGACCTTATATTGTGCCTCTGTCGGTGCTGCCCGCAGCTGTTTAAAGCTGTAGGTGAACATGACAATTATGTGATTACTATTTTTTTTGGTCTGCCTTCTGGATTTCCACTTCAGTCCTCTCACGTATGGAGCTGAAGTTTTCTGTTGGGCTGTAGCAGCAAGTGACATCTCTGCCTTTACAGAGAAGAAAAATCAGAAGGAAGCTTTGAGTTCCTCTGGGGTTTGTTGGTGTTTTGCTTTTTTTTTTTGTTCTTAACACAATGTAGTTTTGAACATGTCTGTCTTCGAGATTTGGTGGTGAATCATTGTGGTAAATCCTCAGTCTCGCATCACTTGACAGTGATCGTTAACTTGAGCAGTGCTGACTTTGACTAATGAAATTCTTCTAGTAGTTTTAGTTTAGTACGGGGCCTTAAAATTACGTCTGGTATGGGCTGTGTTGCTGTATTGTGTGAACTGCAGCTGCTCTTTAAAAGTCATTGTTTCCATTTGTGCGTAAAATCAGATATAGATTATAAAGAAGAATCGAGGTGTTTCCATTGTTTACATTCTCAGATACGGTTTGACTGGAATTAACTTGCAGTGTGATGCTTTTTTACCCTTGTACTTGTCAGCTCTGTAATTTAGTAAGCGCTTAAAAGTTTCTTTAAAAGTTCCTGTTGGCTTTATCATCTACCCAGGATTATTAACTGGCTTGCTTATTTCTCAGGGAGTTCAGTGCCTGTGACCAGTAGCAGCGTTTCTGCATTTTCTACTCCTTCCGGAGGATTTCTGGGTTTAGACAAGTTCAAGAAGCCTGAAGGAAGCTGGGACTGTGAGGTCTGCTTGGTCGAAAACAAAGCAGAAGCCACAAAATGCGTAGCCTGTGGAAGTGCAAAGCCAGGCACCAAAGCAGAGCTCAAAGGTAACGCTTAGTGAGAAAAACAAGAGTATCCCTTCTGCAATTTATTGTTTCTCTAGATGTGGGCCTTTTGGGGTTTTTTTTTGGTTTGAGGTTTTTTTTAAAGTACAATTATTTTTTCTCTGAGGCACAGGAAAGTTGTTCAGTTTTTTCTTTAGGAATATCGGTTAAGTAAGGTAATATGCCTATGTTTCCACACCCTTTCTCTGTAAAAACATCTGTGCTTTTTAGAGAAAACCTAGTGTGAATAACGTAATTGTTCTTTATGAGCCTTACGTGTTGTTCGTCTGGAGTTTGGGCTGAGAGCATGGTCTTTCACAGAAGTTGGCCATCTACTTAGCAAAGGCAGGTGGTGGATCACGGAGTACCATCGCAAAAACGGGTGTGGGGAGAGGAAGTGTAGAGGCTTGGGTCTTTTCGTGTGGTGGGTTTTTTGCCTTTTTTTTTTTTTTTTTTTTTAACAGTTTTGACTCTGGGAAGTTGGGGACTAGACTCCTAGCCCTGTAGCTAAAGCCTGCATGTGTTACATCGTGTAGCGCAAACTTAACATCATTCCTTCTTTCTGCAGGTTTCGGTACCACTACTGTGTCCACAAATGCTGCAATGCCGGCATTTACGTTCGGTGTCCAGTCGTCCTCCTCCGAATCTTCTCATGCATTAGGTAGCACAGGAAATTTTAAATTTGGAGATCAAGGGACCTTCAAGTTTGGCATCGCGGCTGAATCTGCGTCCTCCAACGCTGTGGCTGGGGGATTTAAGTTTCCTACCAGTTCAGGGGATATCAAATTCGGAGTCTCTTCCTCAGACTCTAAATCAGAAGACAGTAAAAAAGAAGGTGAAAGTAACAGTTTTACCTTTGGACTTCCATCTACAAGCGGTCAGGCTCCTTCAACATTTCAGTTTGGGACAGCAAGCCTGGGACAGCAGGAAAAGAAAGAGGAACCAGTTTTGGGAGGCTTTGGTTTTGGCACGGCTTCTACTTCTTCCATAGCTACCAACGAGAATAAAACCGGCGTCAGTGGCTTCACTTTTGGAACGGTGGCAGAAAAGGAGGTAGCGTCACCTGCTCTTGCTTTTCAGAAGCCTGATGAGAAAAAGGATGAAACTCTTTCAGCAAAGGGAGGCTTCTCTTTTGGCAGTGTGGAGTCTGCGCCCGCCTCACAGTTTGTTTTGGGGAGGACAGAAGAGAAGCAGGACTCTGTCACTTCTGCTGCTCCGTTAGCATTTGGAAAGAAAGCCGACAACGAAGAGTTAAAGGCACAACCGATCTTCCCAGCTGGGACGGCTGAGCAAACCAAAGAGGAGAGCACAGCCAAACCTATATTCAGTTTTAGTTTTGTGAAACCAGCCGAGAAGGAAAGTGAGCAGGCAAAGCCGTCTTTTGCATTCGGGGCACAGACCAGTACTACAGGTAAACCGAGCGTCTTTTGTGTTCCCTCCTCTGCTTGTGTCCCTTAAATAATACCTCTGATCTTGGACAAAAATCGGTAGGATTTGATATATCTGTGCATTAGAGCTTTAGAAAAGGCTTAATTAACTCCCTGCAGCCTGTCTTTAGTTTTGGTTGCTGGTGTGTAGGGCAATACCTAACAGGTCCTTTTAAGGTTTTGGTGAGTTTTACTGCTACATTCAGACCAAAGAAATTCTGGTGGTTACATCTGGTTTGTGTGACTAGCAGCTGTGTTTCAGAGAACAGAGTTAGTTTCTAACTTCTGCAGTGATACGGAAAAGGACGTGAGTAAGTAACCCAAACTAAAAGCAATACATAGGGTTATAATCACAGTATTCTTATGGTTGAATTGCTACTGAACAACTAGGGTTTGGAGGATCCTGGGCTTTGGGAGAGTGGAGGGGGTCCAGGGGGTGGGGATTGAGGTTGGGTTTGGATTGTTTGAGGTTTTTCTTTTACACGTCAGGTACAGTTTGGGTTAGTTATGGAAATGTGATGAAGCACCTAGTGCAAAAAGGAAATTTTAGCAAGGGTTCTTAAGAATGGGTATAATCCTTTAAAAATGGCTTGGATGAAAAGAAGATGTAACTGCTGGAAAGAAAGACAGTGAGAAATGGAAAACGAGATCACAAATTAATCATGAGAATTAGACCAGTAGCTTAGGGAAAGCTGAAGAATGACTGACTTTAAAAGGCAGCTCTATTTTCAGTGTGTAATAAATGCACTCAGTACTTTATAACAGCTGCCTTAACAGACAGTTGTTCTCCGTTGCGCCTAAAAGCAGGTCTTGCAGGTACTTAAGTATAAGGAACTTAAGCTTGGAAGAGTTAGGCTGGAGGAAGGTAACCTTTGCCTTATTTGAAGCCGTAGGCACAGGGCTGTATTTCTGAACAAGCTGCATATGAAAACACATCACCCTGTTTTTCAGTACTCCACTGAGCAAAGCTGTAGAACTGTTACAGCGATTGATGTTGTTCTAAAAGTATCTGGAACATGTTTTTGTTGGAAGAGTTCAGAAGCACTGGTTAATACTGGCTCAGGTAATGACAGCCAGTGCTTGGCCTTGGTAACCAGCGAAGCCTGGGCTGCAGCAGAGTCCTTGTTCTTCACAGTTCTGCCCTCCCTTTAACTGGATGGCAGCACTCAGCACCGTAGATCTGCATCTTAGGTCAGCACCAGTCACTGGGCCAGGAGCTGAGGCGTCACCCAGGGCTGCTCTGCGTGCGGCGATTGAAACAGGAGTCTGCTTGCTGTGCTCGGTCGGGCATTCTGCGGTGATTTACGTGCTGTTCCTCCTTTCAGATCAAGGAGCGGCAAAGCCATCATTCAGCTTCTTGAGCTCCAATTCCTCCAGCACAGCCCTACCCACCACCTCGGCCAACAGCAGCAGCGTGTTCGGCAGCGCCATCGCTTCCTCAAATCCTCAGCCGGTTCCCGCTCCCTTCGTGTTCGGACAACCCAGCAACACTGTGAGCAGCTCCGTTTTTGGCAATTCTGCAGATTCTGTGGCGTCTCAGTCGTTCGGCTTCTCTCAGGAAAGCAAAGCGACAACGACATCTTCCAGCACCGGCGCTCCTGCTCCTCCTTTTCTCTTCAGTTCAGGTGCCAGCAGTACTAATGCAGCAAGTTCAGGCTTTACCTTTGGAGCCACAACCACGTCGAGTTCAACAGGTACGTTTTAAATAGATGCTCGTCTCATTTTTGCCGTTACATCACAGTCTGGGCAAATGACTATTTCATGAGTGTTTTACTTTGCAGAACGAGTCGGTCAAATGCACGAAAGCAGAGAAAAATACTGATTATTTCTATTCAGCAGTGTAAATTGGGGCTCAGGTTTTTGCAGTTTGGAAAATCCAGTTTAGGAATGAACTGGCAGCAGCGTTGTTTTGTGTGAAGGACAAGCCTTTACTGGACTTCAGTTTGTATAGGAACTTCTCACCACGAGAATGATGGTTTCTTTCTTTGCACTGACAGTGCTTACAGTTAGAAGTCAGGGAATTACAGCTTTTCTGATTTTTCCCTCTCGTACTTAAAACTTGCAAGTGTTGTAAGTAATGTCAAGGTTTGCAAAATCCTTCCTTCGCAAGTGTATATGGACACAGGACCTCTGCATGCAATTGCTGCTGCCTAAGGATTGGTTCTTAATAAGCATTGTGGTTAATTTTCTACCAATTTAGAGAAGATAGAGAAAAGAATCTCTGAAGTTTCTTTGTGTTTGATGATCTGTTACCGCGCTGCATGGATTTAGCAGCACGACACCAGACTAAATCTGCCATAACATCTGTGTTCACGCTGGCCTGGCAGAGTAGGTTGGAAACAAGGCTGAACCTGTGAGGAAGGGATTTCCTCTAGGCTGACCTGATTGCTTAACCTCTTCATCCACAGAAATTAAATTTGTGATTCTTTTGCCTGTCAGAAACGAGAGAGAAAACAGGCCTGAATAGTCACAGCCGGCAGCTCCGTGTAAGCTGCTCGCAAACGGGTAACTCTCAGTGTCATTCCGTTAGTAGGCGATGCCCTGTTTCAGCCACCTTCACGGGGTTTTTAGTGCAGAAGCCTGTATTAGCTCTTCCTCCTGTTGGAAGGAAAACCCGCCGGCTGTTCCAAGTTACGGAACAACAGAGGGGATTTCGGGTTGCAGAAAGGCTGCACCGTTGTGCGGCACCGCCTACAACACCCCGTTGTGCGTAGCACACCTGCTGCGCGCCCTCAGAGCCGCTGTGCAGGCCCGTCGTCTTGTTGTGCTTTCTCTGCTGGCTGTGCAGAACTGCAGCAGCTGAGACAGATGAGCTGGTTGTCGATGTTAGTGCAGAGAATTCCTCTGCTAAAC
>NW_009693100.1:0-5683 GCF_000703405.1 Apaloderma vittatum | reverse complement strand
TGGCTGCCGGCCAGGGTCAAACCATGACAGAAAGACACGGAAGCTGAGGTACAACTAAGACAAAGGAACCTCTCAGGATGTCCCAGTAGCAGCATGAACCCCAAAGAAGCAAATAAATCAGGAGAAACATTTACAAAAGGATTTCAGCTTGTTTGTTTCAAAGAAATCCCTTTTGTCCCATGTATGCAGACCTGAAGAGATGATGGGAGTCCGGCAACTGAAGTGAAAACATTAACATTCGATGCTGCTGAGGAAAGTAACCACAGAAGGTTGCTGCACAGCACCTGTGCATGTAACTAGAAGCTAATCACCCTCTCAAGCCCTGCAGCTCCATACCCTCAGTAACCCACGTGGGATTGCTTTCATAAAAACAGTTTTAGAAAGTGGGACATAAAAAACAACAAAAAAAACCCCCACCAAATCGATAGTGCACTGAGAGATTTCAAAGTTACAGGAACTTCTGGTTAGCCTTCTACAAATAGAAAGAATATATTACTGAAGAAGATAGTCAAAAACCCCACATTCTAGAAAAAAAAAGTTAAATTTAGAGCAAGACCTAGAAGAAAGTGTTATATAGAGCATATTTTGCATGTTCTTGAATTCACCTGGGTATTTTTAGTGGTCTGTCAAGAACATGATCAAAATCTAAGATGTTCTCCATCAAAACCTATACAAGTTAAAATAGGCCTGAACTGTCTTCTCCCCTTCATGACAGAAATTACCATCTAAGGGGCTTCAACCCCATGTCTATGTAAAAAAAACCAGAAAAATCTGGTTTATTCCCTCTGCTGTCCCCCCTCAGCCAATACCTAGGTAAGTTCTAGCCTCCAAAGCTGAAGAAATAACCTCTATGTAAGCACACACACCTTGCTCCCTCCCCTGTCCCTCCCTCCCAAAAAAAAAAAAAAAAAAAGCAGCACTGTTTCTCCATTCTCAACATTTCTTTTATCAAGGACATCTCAACATCTCCAGGTCCTTAATCATCCTTCCCTAAATTAGTGTAGGGACTGTTGTAAAGACCTGATAAATAAATCCAAATACCTACTGCACATCTGCTATTGCAGCAGGGTGGATGTCTCTGCTGCCTGTCCCACTCGATTTTTACTGTTACCAATATATATAAAGGCCAAGGAGATTCCAAAAAACTTTTGAGTCCTCTGCTTTTGTACCTTGCTGTGGCTGAGACAGATGAGTATGGACAAGAATGTATGGGACTGGCAATTCTAATCGAATTTGACTCTTGCTCTTCTAATTTGGGGTGCTTGGCTATCCAAGCGTGTTAGATTAAGTCTGAGAGCCCCTGAGTATCAGGAGCACAGTCACTAAAACCATGTCTGGGCACAGCAAGCTGCCTTTCACATTTACTCCCATACATGAATGGCCACGCTTGTCAAGTGAAGACAGGGAAGCACTTGTCTCCAGATGTGTCCAAGAAATGTTTGGTTTTTCTTTGTAACGTGTCACGATCCCGCAGTGTGACTGACTGGCCCGATGGTGTTTCAGAAAACCATCTGCTGGTTGTCTTTTTATTTTTTGAAGCATAGCCACAAGATATAGTCTTCCTCACTAAAATAGACATCGCACTCGAGATGAACCTTGCCTCTTCTGACTCCCTTTACTGTGTGCCCTATCAAGATGAAAAGTTCAGAGCAAATCATCTGCTGGAAAAAGTTACGGGAAATAGAACCGCGCCACAGGTGCCAGCTAAGCATTAATTCAAAATTCAGCCCTTCCAAAGGTCATTCCCTATGAACACTCTCAGTCTCTGCAAGAGGCAGACACGGCTCTGACTGCCTAAGTGACAGGCTCAAAGTTTGTGTTAAGACCTCTGCAGATACCTGCAAGCTATTCAAATGCTACAACGGTTGTCTAGACACATACGTAAGTTATTTTGAGGGGTGCATGAAAAGCAGCTGGGTACCAGGAAGCTCTGAGCTCATTGCTATTCAAAAGAGAGAGTTGGAAGGGCTCCTGGACCACCAGCACCATCTACAGACAATCGTAACTTCTATGATAGACCCTCATAAAACTAGTTATGTTTCTTGTCCACTCTTCCCAGTGCTCCTGCAAATAGAAACCTTCCATTAATTTCCAGGCTAAATTTATTCAAATTCAGCTTATCTCTCTTTGTCCAGCCACCTCTTCCAGCCCCAGCTGGCTTTTCCCCAAGCACAAGTAACCCCAACCCCAGACCGATTGCAGCCGAGAACTCGATAGCACCTTTCACAACACACTGCATCACATCAGCGGGTCCAAAGCATCCTGTGATCAACCAAGTGCCCCAAAGGTCTCTCTCTTCCTCCTGCTGCCAGATGATATTCATCTCATTAGCCCTCAGGAAACGACCCTGAACTTGCTCTACTCAATTTTATCCTAACTCTATTATTCTAGTCTTCCAGGTCATCCAGTTCCACTTAATTAGTCCAATCCTCCTCAGTGTTGACACTGTCTCCCAGTTTTATTTCATCAGTAAATTTCATTAGCACATGATGACTTTGTGCCAAAGTCATTAATGAAAATATTAAACAATATTGGTCCAAAACCAGCCACTAAGGAACTCCACTGAGAGTCATCCTCCAGCCCAAGACATGCTCTCTTTTAACACAACCTATTGTTCTCACATCTTTGGTCTGCCTCTTAGGTCCTTTTCAGTTCTCCTATTAAATCCAATTATCTCCCATTTAACTAATAATTGGCTTACTGGAAACCCTGTTCCATGGATCTAAGTCTTTGGACAATTAAATTAAATTTGTCTGTTTAGGCAGGCAAGAAGGATACGCATTGCCTAGATTTGTTGAGAACGATCGCTGGGGCATCGACACACGCAAGGGGCAGCAGCTAAAGCTACGCTGACAGTTTTTGCATGAGCAGGGAGCATGCTCCAAGCCCCAAACAACAAAAAACAAACAAGCAAAAAAACACAACACACCCAAAAAAAAAAAATCCACCTCCATTCAGCTAACAAAGTTTGCTCTACTAAAATATCATGAGTGCTAGACATTTTTCTAGAAGACTCTCCTGGGTAAAATACTCCTGTAAGGATATTTTCACCGCTCCTTTTTCAGAAATGGCACCGACTTCAGTGAGGTTACACCAGGGATTAATTTGACCCACTCCCTTTGATATACTCCAAGCAAATCAATCTTTCACGGGTCTCGGGCTGCAAATACCTGCTCAAATAATTAAAACACTCAGCAGGGAACCTATTCAAAAGGTCATCTTTTAACAAAGATTAGTTCAATTTCATCTCATAACCATAAAACTTGAGACAAAAATAATGGAAAGCAATGGATTACACAATGTATTTCATATTGGCATTAAAAAAAGTTATTTATTTATGCAAGGAGTTAGAAGGAAACTGCACATGTGCCTTAAACTCTTATCTCACATAAAATTAATGCAGAATATTGCACTACTGGTCCCTCAAGTGGAGGGTAAATAAAAGCATTTTACTTCTTTATTTGTAAGCGAATCCATATGAACGAAAGCTGGTTTTATGTTGCAGTGTGCTTAAAATCTACATATCCCTTGGTGCAGATAGAGGATTATATGGTACTAATTCAAGCCCTTCATTTGCAAAGCTTTTGTGGAAGCATCCAGAGCTTCCAAACCAAAGGAGCTCCTTTTCCAAATGGTTATACTGTGCAAAAATGGAAAAGCATCCTTTATTTCTCTTTCACAAATGTAAAAGCATCCTTTATTTCTCTTGCCCTAAACATTTCCAAGGCAGGCAGAGTGCAGACGATACCTAACAGATCAGTTCAAGACAAGGGAAAGTCTTCACAAAACACAACTAGAAGAGCAAGTCCTCGATCCAAATAGGGCTGAAGCTTCCAAGCCTGGATGCTCTTTCTCTGGGCATTCAGTCCAGAAGCCCAGGGAAATAAAATTGAGTTTGGCAGTCTTACGTATGGATCTGCACCTCAGTCACTTCAAAGTGAGACATCTCAAAGTTACATCGTTTTTCTAGATAAACTGAATTCTTTAACTAATCCATTTAATTTGTCATGGTGGTCTTCATCATATAATATGCATGAAACCAATGCTTTAAAAAAAAAAAATCAGTACTTAAAAAAGCAAAAAAGCACATATTTCTGGTTATTTCTGAGACTTTTAGGTTCCAGGACTTATTTCTCCTATCTCTACACAGGCAAATCCATCCATCTGCTTGGATAAGTCTGCAAGACTTCACATTTTGGACTTTCCTTCAAATACATTTATTCTCAAGAACTTTAAAAAAAAAATCCTTTTAAAAATGAACATCTCAAATCTGACAGTCACAATTCTTTTACAATTATATTAAAAATCCAGTTCCAAAATACTGATAAATTGTATGTTGCTGCATTTGTCAAGTAGATTTACACCCCCATGTCTTTATCCCAAGTGCTCCTAACTGGTACCTCACACCAACATTTTGTTTCAAAGGGTCTGAAGATGTGAAACAAAAATTAATTTTCCCAGTATCAGACCCATTTCATTGGATTCAATCTATGGTGAAATTATGGATAGTAAGACATAGGTGGTTTTATTTTTTATGAGAGCGAGGTCTCATGAGATGAGATTTTGATTTCCCATTGACTCAAAAAAAAAAAAACCAAACCCACAACTCCACACAAAAAACCCCCACAACATTCTACATCTAAATTTAATTCCACTCTTCATAAAGTTATTAATTTCATGCAGGAAAGTACCCTGAAAATGAAGAGAGATATTAGCAGAAAGTGAACTAGATATTTTAGTAGACGATGCACATTTGTGTAAGTCAGCCAAGAAGTAAACAAAAAAAAGAAATATATACTTTGTCTCAACTTTATTAGTCTTAAGCTTGTGACTTTTAACTAAGTTTTTGCTTACCGTTCATGCAGTATTTATTAAACAACTGCAGTTATTTCTGAAACTCACAGGGTCACAGCTCTTACTGATCATCTACCGGTCCCGCCTTACTGCAACAACAGGGATCTACCACTTGTGAGATGGTTACAGTCAAGGTGGCACAACTGCAATTTTTTCTATATAATAAATGAAATACATATGTCATTCTGCTGTTGGCCTTCAGGTGCTAGCTATACTTGACCCGTTTGGTTGTAATATTCTTGCTACTCAGGGTTACACTGTCACCCCTTTCACTCTGGGACAGGTACCTGACAGGTTTCTTAAATCACCTTTTTTCATTCCTTGCTGACAGTCTCAGCACTTGAGCCTAAGACAGTTAGGAAAGTCCATTAAAAATGTAAACAAAGCTCATTTGTTTTCGACTAACTCAATGCATTTAGCACATGTTCCTTTGGAGAAAAAAAAAAATATACTCTTCTTGGCAGCAGCTTAGGAGCCTAATTATAGACAGAATAGTCATCAAAAATGATACCTTTCCTGTAGTCCCGGGAACAAAACACACTCTCAACGGCAATCTATTTCAGGAGACAGTTTCCTGTGACTGCCATCCTTCCTCGCTCCTCCCCTGCACCTCTGAGCCCAGCAGGCAGCCTGCCCACCTCCACGCTCTCACCCTGGATGCACTCCTCAGCCTGGCTTCCACCCGCTCCATACTGCATAAACTCATCAGAGTTCGGCAGTACCTCTCCCAGACTTGACCTCAAATCCTATTTTTCAGCCTTATCTTCCTCTTTTCTCCAGTATCTCTCCACTGCTGTTGAGCATTTACTCTTGCCCAGGCAGGCTGCTC